>NW_028261381.1:38421484-38571901 GCF_051295495.1 Thamnophis sirtalis
TACCTAACTTCTCCAGCCTGGTTCTTGCTGGATGCAATCACAGTTCTCTCAATTCTAATGCTGGCTGGCCTTGCCCTCCACCTCCAGTGACTTGGAAGCTTTTGAAATCTTGCCTGAGCATTTAGAATATGCCCCCAAATATGTCTGAGTGAACCTAGGTGAGGGAGAGAGAAAAAGAGAGGAGAGGAGAGGAGAAAAGAAAGATTAGTCATTCTGATTGGGAACTTTTGTAATCCAGCAGGACCTTAGTAGTGTACCTATTAAGGTCCTGTTGGATTACAATCCAAAATAGTATATCTGTGACTGTGATTTTAAGAATGATTGCACAAAGAATTGCATATGGCGTAACGGTAAGTATGTATAATTATGGTAACAATGACAGCCTCTCTACATTGAAAGGCCCAGTTCAAAAACTATATTACCCTCAGTTTGGGATGGATGGTAACTCTCATCCTGTATCTTTACTATACACCTAACTTTCAGGCTTGGCACTCTGATCCAAAGGCTCACTTAGTATCTATGTGCAAATTCCCCAGTTTTTTTTTTGTTTTTTTGTTTTTTGGTTCAACCAAAGAGACAGCCTATTCATGCTTGTGGCTTCTTCACTTCTGACTTTCAAGAAATAGGAAACACACAAGATATTCAGATGCTGCAAAATTCAGCCACATGAAGGAAGCTGCTTTCAACTAGGATCCTTTATATTTGTAGGCACTCTGGTAAAAGATTTTGTGGTGATCCAAAAGATTTTCTTTTGGACCATAAGGAGCTCCAGTTGAAGTAAGCTCCAACTGGAAGATGTTGACAAGGTTGTTGTCTTTCATGTAATTCGCAACCTATTTTCCCCAAGGGATGGATTTCTGCATTAAAGGACAGCATTGGTTGGGGCAACATTTAATTCCCTCTACTCATGGTGATTCCTCTGCTTATAAAATCACATTAAGAAATTGCGATGTATAATCCTAGTGTCTTCTGACCCATATTAAAAAAATGTATTTATCACACTTATATGACTGCCCATATACCAGAAGGAACTTTGGACAGCAAAAGAATTTACTTTGTTTGTAATGGCCAACAAATTGGGGAATCTGAAATTATGCACTGTTTTTAAGGCGGGCTCTTAATCTGAAATGCAGCATGTTTTCTTCCTTAATTTATATTTCATCCATGGATTTCAATATTATTTCAGCAGCTCTTTTGTTCTTTCCCTCTAACAAGAAAAAGCAATCTATTTGGACTTTCTGAAATAATTCTTAAGTTGATTCCTTTATATCCTTTTTTGTTCATCCAGCATTACTTGGAAATAGGAATCCTAAATTTGCTTTGAAAGTGTCTTTGTGTGGAGGGGGGGTCATCAGAAGCAGCCCCAAATTAAATCAAAAATTAAAAAGTGGCTCCAGATTTACCAAACCCAACAGAAATCACATATGTGACTATCATAGAGTGGAGAACCAGAAATCTCTTTCCCCTTCTCAGTCCCAGAGGTGGTATTCAGCCGGATCAGACCAGTTCACCTGAATTGGTAGTGGAAATTGCGAGTGGGACCGCCCACCCACCCTGGTCCTATTTAGGCATGTTTTCAAGCCGCGTGCATGCCTGCAAGCCACGCACGCAATCAAAGCAGATGCATGGAAGGCTGAGTACATGCATGGATGAGTGGGGGGGGGGGGGTCACATTTCCAAACCAGTAGGAAAGTACAGTATTTTTCAGAGTATAAGATGCACCTTTCTCCCCGCTAAAAGAGCATGGAAATGTTGGTGCATCTTATACACCGAACACAGCCATTTTTGGCCTCCCAAAGCCCCGCCCCCGCATCCCATTTTTGAAAAAAAAAAAAAAAGGGCCGTTCTTTGCAAAAACAGAGGGGTTTTTGCCTTCCCCCAGCCCCCAGAAGCACTCTGCAGGCTTCAGCAGAGCTGGGAGAAGGCAAAAATGCTTCCATTTCCCACCATTTTTGCCTTTCCCCCAGCCCTGCTGAAACCTGCAGAGTGTTCCTGGGGGGCCGGGGAAGACAAAAGCTTTTTTTCTTACTTACCTCTTTGAAATCTTGGTGTGTCTTATACACCGGTGCATCTTATAGTCTTAAAAAATAAGTTAAGTGAATACTAGCCCTGCTCAGCCCTATTTTCCCCATCTCTGTTTCTCCACACAATAGTGCTGAGCTCAGTTCCACTGCCATCCCCAACAGAGTCTTGTTTTCAAAAGGTAGTAGGCTCCATGGTGTAGCCAGGCCACTGAGCTGCACATCTTCCTCTACTGTTAACCTTGAGTACAAAAGCATTTTTTTTTAATCATCAGGATCAGCCCCCTTGCTAATTAAAGTGGATGTTTTAACTTTGGCAGTTCTTCTCTTCTGGGAAGGAAGAGAGTTGGCAGTGGAACCATCTTGGAAATGTTTCATTTCATGCAACCAATCCAAAGAAGTGAAAACTGCCTTCTCCTTCTCTCCAACAGCCATATTATTAATCTGGGGGAGCATCCTGGAAGAGAGAAGGAAGAAGTGGGACATCATTCAGCCCAGAGGCTGATCAGAATAGAATAGAGCTGGAAGGGTACTTTGGAAGTCTTCTAGTCCACCCCTCTGCTCAAGCAGGAAACCCCATACCACTTCAGACAAGTTGCTGTCCAGTCTCTTCTTAAAAACCTCCAGTGATGAAGCACCCACAACTTCTGAAGGCAAAGCTGTTCCACTGGTTATTTGTCCTCACTGTTAAGTTTCTCCTTAATTCCAGGTTGCTTCTCTCCTTGATTAGTTTTCATTCATTGTTTCTTGTCTGGTCCTTCTGGTGCTTTGGAAAATAAGCTGCTCCCCCTCTTTTTTTGTGGCAGCCTCTGGAATACTGCTATAATGTCACCCCCAGTCCTTCTTTTCTTTGTACTAGACATACCCAATCCTTCAACCTTTCTTCATATGTTTTAGTCTCCAGGCCTTTAATGATCTGAGTTGCTTTTCTCTGCACTTTCCCCAAATCTCAGTTTTGGAATCAGTTTCCAGATGCAGAGAACCCAGCTGTTTGAAGGATTTTAGACACATCTTTGGCTTATCTTTAAAACATTTACCTTTTTTGTTGCTGTTTAGGGTCATTTATATTAATTATTAGTCAGTTTGGGAGGTATAGTGAAAGGTGAGATACAAAGAACAAGGAACTAAAAGCCCAATTTGTGTATGAAGCTTACATTCCTATTTTAAAAAAGGATAAGTTTTTTAAGGAGGAGATGTTAAAGGGTTCACTGAAAAGACAGTAAAACTGCAACTGGCCAAGAATATAGAAAGATTACCGTATATACTCGAGTATAGGCCGACCCGAATATAAGCCGAGGCACCTAATTTTACCACAAAAAACTGGAAAAGTTATTGACTCAAGTATAAGCCTAGGGTGGGAAATGCAGCAGCTACCGATAAATTTCAAAAATAAAAATAGATACCAATAATGCCATTGCCCATTGAATAACATATACAGCCTGCCTGTGCCCATTAAATATACAGTAGCCATTGTAAAAATTTGCTCTGCATAACAAATTATTATCACACAATACCGGTGTATTCAATGAAATACTTCACTCACCTCATGTCCCGCCTCCTATGACACATGGCACAGTGATTCCTATCATTGGATCACTGTACCAGAGGAGGTGGGACATCGCTATGTGGCTGCTTGCCATAACAAGGAGTAGGTGGGACATCGTTGCAGAGCGGCAGGAGGGGGAGGAAGGGGAGGAAGGGGAATCGTAAAATAGCCCTGCATTACATTAGAACGTGAGGAGGGGGGATGGTGCGGTGCACGCTGCGCGGCAAACTGACACAGAGGGAGGGGAAACTCAGGGGCGCTGGGCCATTCACGAGCGTCACCCAGCGGCATGGCCCCGCCCCTTTTTCTCCTCCATTTCAGGCAAAATTTTCACTGACTCGAGTATAAGCCGAGGTGGCTTTTTTCAGCTCAAAAAGTGGGCTGAAAAACTAGGCTTATACTTGAGTATATACAGTATTTTATTCACCCACGATGTCTAGTTTTCTTAAATAAACAATATCCTATGAAGAAAGAAACCTGAATACTTTGATAAGAAAAGATTTAAGAACTCAGAGTTTGTTCATTCCTCTGTCTTACCTCTCCCCCCCCCCCAGTAATTCATTTTATATCTTTAACGGCATTCGTCTTTCTTGCAAATCATGTGGCCAGCTCACCTCTCACCAACAGTTTCCGATCAAGAATATATGTGGAAACAACTGGGAGGAGGGGGGAAAAATCCGTTCAAGACAAGCTGGATGGCAAAGTTCAGTATGTCCAAGAAGAAGGAACAGAAACTATGGTGTTTCTAAACTCTTCTCTTGAAATCTTATGACCTTGGGGTTTTGCAAGCATTTCAGGAAAGCTACGTGTTGATTGGGTGCAGAACAGGAGAACCTGGCTGTGATTCACTGTCTTACAGTCTGTGGAGTTAACTCCTGAATCATTGCAGGGAAGGAACTTTGCTGTCTGGCAGGAGCTGGCTGTCAGCAAAGAGGTCAGGAGACTGATTTCTGCAGAAAATCAGCAAAAATCCCAAGGGGGATCCAGGACAGATTATCGAGGCTGCGAGCCAAATTGGGGTGGGGTGAGATTGTAACTCTTTTTTTCTTGAGATGCTCATAAAGGCATTCTCTCACATTGACAGGGAGTTCACAGGGCAGATTTAGTCCACAAATGCTTTATAAAAGGTAGTCCTCGACTTACAACCACAATTGAGTCCAACATTTCTGTGGTGAAGTGAAACATGTGTGAAGTGAGTTCTGTCCAGTGGTGGGTTCCAGATCCAGTTGCAACCAGTACAGTGCAATGGGGCAGAGCGTCCACCACATGAACGTGCGAAGCACACACGCGCACACATGCAGTGCACACATGTGTACTTATTGCCGTGATGCTCTGCGACGCCTCTGCGACTCTCCAGCTGCTCGGTGGAGTGTCGCACAGGCACCGTACATTCCGTGCACATGCGCGGAAGCCCCAAACAGCTCAAATACAGGTAAGGAGTGCAGGCAGGTGGGTGGGCCCTCCGGAGCACCGTACTGGAATGGTACATGCTTCTGCCCATTTTACAACCTGGCTTGCCACAGTTGTTAAGTGAATCAGCGTGGTTGTCAAGTTAGTCACACAGTTATTAAGTAAATCTGGCTTCCCCATTGACTTTGCTTGTCAGAAAGTTGCAAAAAACAATGACATGACCCCAGGACACTGCAACCGTCATAAATAAATACCAGTTGCCAAGCACCTGAATTTTGATCACATGACCATAGGAATGCTGCAATTGTCATAAGTATGAAAAACAGTCATGCATCAATTTTTTCAGCATTGTAACTTTGAGCAGTCACTAAACAAAAGATTATAAGGACTACCTCTGTGTACAGCCCTTGAATCGCAATGCGTAGGAGCTTTCATAAAATGTAAGGTGTGTAATGGTTCCCCTCACGCATATGTGCTATTCATTCCTGACTCTAGGGGGTGGTGCCCATCTCCGTTTCAATGCCAAAGAGCCAGCACTGTCTGAAGATGTCTCCGTGTCATGTGGCTGGAATGACTAAATGCCAAAGGCACACAGAATACTGTTACCTTCCCACCAAGGTGGTCCCTATTTTTCTACTTGCATTTTTATATGCTTTCGAACTGCTAGGTTGGCAGAAGCTGGGACAAGTAATGGTAGCTCACTCCATTATGTAGCACAAGGGATTTGAACAGTCAAACTGCCAATCTTTCTGATCGACAAGCTCAGCGTTTTAGCCACTAAGCCACCACGTCCCTATTTATAAGGTGGGATGTACACAAAACCCATCCCTGTGAATTTATGTGTGTCTCAGACATTTTCCTCCATCCCACTTTTCTTTCACTCTCCTATACAAACTATATATCCACATGCAAGAAAAATAACTATTAGTTCCCTTTATAGTAGGGCTGCATGTGAAGAAGTGACACTTGGGCTGAGTTTTGTAAACAGGATTTTTTATTTTTAAAAAATGGTGGTCTGTGGGCCAAGTTTTCCTCCTTGAGTGAGATCCACATTGCTTGCGCTATTTCCAGGTCAGCTAACAGCCAGCAACACTCAGGGCACTATTACCTCAGCTGATGTGGAAATAAAACAGATCAGCCAGAATTCTTCAAGAAAACTGGTGTGTGATATGCTGCATTGCAGATTAGGCCGCATTGTGTAATGCAGGTCAGCTGGACCCAGGTCACACAATGAAAGCACCCTAAAGGCGTATTCCGTAGTGAAATCACCACAGCCTATTAAGCAAATGTTTCACAGAGAATGTGGGGGAAACAGCTCTATTCTTGCTCACCAATGGTCCTGATTGGGGTAATCCAAATGAGGTGAGAGGCTCATCCAAGGTATCTATAGTAAATAATACTAATATTGACTAATAGCAGACCTCCACAGCTGCTTTTCCCAGTCTTACCTCGAAATGCCAGTATTTCAGTCCCAGGGCACAGTTCCCTATATAGATAGGCTTCAGCAGCTCTGGAAATCTGCTATTAGTCAGTACAGACAATGCTGAGCTCAATAGTCTGACTCAGTGGAAGTGAGCTTCTTGAAAATGTCTTAAAAATACTCCCATCCTACCTTTTAATCTGAAACAAATTAGCTTTCTAAGGCAGCCCAACACATGTTATCTTTCCCTCGGCAGCTTTACTTAGGGTTGACTGAGTACAAAGTGGGGAGCAAGGGAGGGCATAAATAGTCTCTTTTTTAAAAAAAATAGAATTATGTGGGAGAGGGATTTTGGATAGATGCAATATGTCACTCAAAAGAAAGGGTTTTTTTTAAGCACAACATCCAAAGATCCATAAGACTACATTAATAGAATCTGCTTAGTCTTCTCAGTACTATTTCACTGTTTGCTCAACTTCTCTTCTGTCTGTACAGAAGCCACAGAACCTCCTGAGAGGTTTTTTAAGGGCTGGATGGGGCAACAGGCGCTCCCTTCCATGGTATCACGTTTGTTCCTTTCCTCTCACCACCTGAAATGCAGGTCTGCAAGCTGGGAAATAACAAAAACAAAAACAAAAACAGGAAGTTGCAATTGGCAACACTGGGCACCACAAAAGGTTCATTTGTACTGGGAGTTGAGAGCCAGCAATGTGAGGTAGATCATTCCTGAACTGTCCTGTGGTTAACCAACAGACGTGCAGTAGGTAGAAGTGACACGTGCTACTCGATCAGTTGCCCTACTGAAGAAAAACCCAAACCTACCTTGCTTCATACACCTCTTCTTTAGCCATCACAAGAAGCAGAAGTTAAAAAAAATAGGTCTTTCTTATTTTCAGGTTGCTAAATTAACATAGTGATTAACATCAGGAATGTATTTTTACAATGACTATGATAACAAATTATTGTTGTATGTACACTAAGAGCTTATGCACCGGAGACAAATTCCTTGTGTGTCTAATCACACTTGGCCAATAAAGAATTCTAGTACAACTTCAATAGGGCTAAAAAATGGGTATGGACTGAAGTAATTGTAAGATTTGCTTAAACCAAATCAATTTGCCAATAGAAGAAAATATTTGTATCTCACAGTTGATGTGTGGGGTCCTTGGTGCTTACTGAGCTTAGTTATTTTCTCACAGATATTTCATTACCTAACAGTGCTATCCTATTCAGATGTTGGAAGGTCTGCAAGAAAATAACCAGGCTCAGAAGTCCCCAAGGACTCACATATTCAATTTATTTAAGGACAATTTGTACAAATAGCAGTTTTCAGCAGGCTGATGGGGAGAAAGGCCTACTAGAGAAGGGATCTCCAAACCTAGCAACTTTAAGACTTGTGGACTTCATCTCCAAGAATTTCTCAGCCAGATATGCTGGCTGGGGAATTCTGGGCGTTGAAGTCCACAAGCCTTAATGTTTGGTGACCCCTGTACTAGAGTAACCATTGTCTGTAGTGGACACTGTTGTTTCTAATCAACAGGTTTAGTGGGTTTTTGAAGTAGTACTATCGGAATTGAAAAATGGGTTTCACTAGAAAATACCATCAGACAAAAAGTGTATTTTTCAGTAAACATTGTACTGAGGTATATGGGAAAGATCTCTGTGTATAGGCATTAATTCAGTTGCCACACAGCAATTACCTAAATAGGCATATATTACTTACACGTGAAGCCATCATTCTCTTGTCAATCTCATTTTGGTTGGGAGGTAGAGCTGTGTTTTTTGGCTTCTTCCCAGGGAGCTCTCAGATGTACTCTACCTTCTTTATGACAATTCTGTTCATCAGATTTGTTCATTGTCCCTGGTGGCCTTTCAGCATCAGGATGCCAGAGGAATTAGTTGAGCATAGCACCATTTTCTGCCATAGATACTGCACAGGAACATTTCAATAGTGCTAGTTACAGGCTACTGCTGTTCCACAATCTAAACTAGACTAAGTGATAAAGAACAGAAGTAATTCTAAGTGCAAGACTCAAGTCTAGAACCAGCTCAAATCAGTAAACAATCTGTGCATAAGCAGAGCTGGCCCTGCAATATGAGTCACATGAGGCAAATACCTCAGGCCCTAAATGCTGAGGTGCAGCAACAGCAGAACAGAAGCATTCCATGGACAGTTTCTCCTAAGCTTCTTCAGCTGAAACACAGAGGTGTTCACATTGTGTGGCTCATTTTGATCTACCTCATCTGCCCTCTTGTCCTAAATTGGTTGGAGGATGTGATTCTGTCATAAGTGTAAAGATGTGGTTCAGATGCCAGTCAAAGACCTTTATGTGGTGAACAAGGAAGGCTTGTTCATAGGTTTTAGTTGCTAATTCAAGATCAACCTTAAATTTAACCTTCCTTCCTTTTCTTTCCTTCCTTTCCTTTCTTATCCTCATCTGATACCATGGCTTATTTTCCATCTCAGAATCCAAGAGGCAAAAGGACAATTAAAAATAGGGAGAAGGGAGGGAAGCAGTATTTGCATAAGTAAATCAAATAAGGCCACACTTTACAAATTTCCCTTCTGATTCTCTACCTCCCCCACCACCACTACCTTATAAGCATCACATAACAGGTAACATGCAGTTTGGTCATCCCAATGAGTGAGAAAAAAAACTATGCAGTTATTGAACAAGATGGTTAGCATGTCTATTTTAAATAATGAAGGACAGAAGCATTAAATGTAAATCATATAGTACTCTAAATATTTCAAGGACTTAAGTAAATGTTAGTATAGTTGGTGAGGCTGCCAATGATTGATTCTATAAATATATCTTGTTATCTTATTACTGCAACTGATTCCTCTCACCACCCCTCCTAAGCAATATGCCTTCTGAGTTGTTTTTTAGAATTCTTGCAACATTTCCTTCCATCATGTTGAAACTACCTGTCCCATTCTTCTGAGCAGGTTTGTACCATATTTCCTATTTCAGCTTTGATCTAAACAACCTTCCTTAGTTAACCCTGAGCTGCCATCTGAAATGAAGTTGAGAAGTTGTGCAATAGAACAGCAGAGATACTGCTGGAAATGATTCTCTCTCTCTCTCTCTCTACACACACCCACACACACACACACAAACACACACACACACACACACACACACTTAGGCTAAGAGGTCCCTTTCTTTTAATTTGATCTCTTACTGTCATCCCTTGTCCCGCTGGTCTACTGATTGGGTTGTTGACAAGCTGGGAGAAGCTTGTGACATTTTTAAGCACTTAGAAATGTGCGTGTGTGCGTGTGTGTGTGTGTGTGTGTGTGTGTGTGTGTGTGTGTGTGAGAGAGAGAGAGAGAGAGAGAGAGAGAGAGAGAGTATACATGTAGATAGATATACAGGCAAATGTATTAGTCTTATGTGTTAATTGACCATGGTTTTAATAAGGTTCACTCTATAAAAGTCTTTAAGATCACTGTTTTCTATATAGGTAGTCCTTGACTTACAACAGTTCATTTAGTGACTGTTCAAAGTTCAATGCAGTAAAAAAAAGGACATGACTACTTTTCACATTTACAACCATTGCAGCATCCCCGTGGTCACATGATCAAAATTCAGATATTTGGCAACTGACTCATATTCATGACGGTTGCAGTGTCTGGGTGTCATCTGATCACCTTTTGTAACCTTCTGACAAGCAGTCAATGGAGAAGCCATATTCACTTAACAACCATGTTACTAATTTAGCAACTGCAGTGATCCACTTAACAACAGGGCAAGTAAGGTCATAAAATGGGTCAATACTCACTTAACAAATGTCTCACTTAGCAAGAGAAATTTTGGGCGCAGTTGTAGGTGGAGAACTACCTGTAGTATATTTCCTTCTTGATTTCTGGCAACTGTGCCACTTCATCAGACATGTCATTCTATGGTTTAGATAATGTGTTTTAATCTGCATGTAGCATCACTGTTGTCTAAATATTCAATAGCAACAGCATAGTCTGTGAAGAGATCGGGCCAAAGATCCTTCCCATATTTGGAATCTAAATTCTAAATAAACCATCATGGTTATGCACATTTCTAATGCATATAAATTATATTGCCTACCTTTGGCCTGGTCCATTAATGACTTTAGCAAACACAGAGTATTTTTTAAAAAAAACAAATATGGGGAGATGGTATATTTCTTATATTTGGGGGCCACTGTGCTTTCCAAAATATTCGCAATTCGCAATTTAGTGGGTTTATATGCCGCCCAATCCCGGGGGACTCCGGGTGGCTTACAAATACGAAATGAAATAAAATAACACACAGGGGGAGAATACAAACAATACAAACAATTTAAAAAACACAACATATATTCGGTTTAATTGGGGGTTGAACCTGATTTGAAGATCAGCAACCCCAGGCCTGTTGGAACTGCCAGGTTTTGGTGCCTTTTTGGAAGGCCACGAGGGTGGGAAGGGTCCGGATCTCTGCTGGTAGCTCATTCCACAGAGCCGGAGCAGCTACAGAAAAGGCTCTCCCCCGAGTGGTCGCCAGTCGGCATTGTCCGGTCGACGGCACACAGAGGAGGCCTAGCCTGTGGGTTCTTATTGGACGTTGGGAGGTGTGTAGCAGGAGACGGTCTCTCAGATATCAAGGTCCAATGCCATGTAGGACTTTAAAGGTAATCACCAACACTTTGTAGCGCGTCCGGAGACTAATGGGGAGCCAGTGCAGCTCGCGGAGGATAGGTGTAACATGGGTGTACCGAGGTACACCCGATGTCGCTCGCGCGGCTACATTCTGGACCAACTGCAGTCTCTGAACACTCTTCAAGAGCAGCCCCATGTAGAGTGCATTGCAGTAGTCGAGCCTTGAGGTGACGAGGGCATGAGTGACCATTTGAAGTGCCTCCCGGTCCAGATAGGGTCGCAACTGGTGCACCAGGCAAACCTGGGCAAAAGCCCCCCTGGTCACAGCTGACAAATGATGTTCTAAAGTCAGATGCGGATCCAGGAGGACACCCAAGTTGCGGGCCCTCTCTGAGGGGTGTAAGCTTTCACCCTCCAGCTAATAGATTGAAAATCCAGACTATCCTTGGGAGGAAACATCAAAAGCCACTCGGTCTTGTCTGGATTGAGTGCCAACTTGTTTACTCCCATCCAGACCCTAACAGCCTCCAGGCACTGGCACATCACTTCCACTGCTTCGCTGAGTTGGCACGGGGCAGACAGATACAATTGAGTATCATCCGCATATTGGTGGTACTTGATCCCGTGCCGGCGAATGATCCCACCCAGCGGCTTCATGTAGATGTTAAATAGGAGGGGGGACAGGACCGAGCCCTGCGGCACCCCATATTTGAGGGGCCTAGGGGTCGACCTCTGTCCTCCAATCAACACCGACTGCGACCTGTCAGAGAGATAAAAGGAGAACCATCGTAAAATGGTGCCTCCCACTTCCACCTCCCCCAGTCTTCGCAGAAGGATACCATGGTCGATGGTATCGAAGACCGCTGAGAGATCAAGGAGGACCAGGATAGAGGAAAATCCTCTATCCCTGGCCCGCCAGAGATCATCGGTCAGCGCAACCAAAGCAGTTTCGGTGGAGTAACCAGGCCTGAAACCCAACTGGAAGGGATCAAGATAGTCAGCTTCATCCAAGGACCATCGGAGTTGAAAGGCCACCACCTTCTCAACAACCTTCCCAACAAAGGGTAGGTTCGAGACAGGACAATAGTTATTAAGAATAGCTGGATCCAGAGAAGGTTTCTTAAGGAGGGGTCTCACCACCGCATCCTTTAGGGGCTGTGGGAAAGATCCCTCCTGTAGAGAGGTGTTAATAATTCTCTGGAACCAGCCTCGTGTAACCTACTTGCTGGCGGAAACCAGCCAGGAGGGACATGGGTCCAGTAGGCAGGTGGAGGCACTTACCGCTCCCATGGCCTTGTCCACTTCCTCAGGAGTAACAGATTGGAACTCAATCCAAGAAATCCGATCAAGGCCCACCCCCGGCATCTCGGCAGGAACTGCCCAAGTGGAGTCCCGGTCTGTCCAAATCTGGGCGACTTTGTCCGACAGAAACTGAACAAATTCCTCAGCTCTTTCCTGCAAGGGTTCCTCCGCATCCCTCCCCTTCAGAAGGGAGTGGGTAATCCTAAACAGGGCGGCCGGGCGAGATTCTGTGGATGCAATAAGAGTGGAAAAATGCGCACATTTTGCCGCCCGTATTGCCACGAGATAAGTCCTAACATAGGCTCTTAGCAGTACTCGGTCAGATTCGGAGTTACTAGCCCTCCAGTGTCACTCTAGGCGTCTCTTTTGGTGCTTCATCTCCCGGAGTTCTTCGATAAACCAAGGAGCCTTCCTGGATCCACTGCTGCAGAGAGGCCGCAAAGGCGCAATCCGGTCAAGAGTCCCAGCCGCTGCTATATTCCAAGCAGTGACCAAGGACTCTGTCGGGCTGCCATCACGTCTCCACTGCCCCGAGAGAAACACGAGGTCGAGCGTGTGTCCCGCTGTATGAGTTGGGCCCAGAATTACCTGGGTCAAGTCCATGGTTTTCATAGAAGCCATGAGCTCCTGCACCCCATCAGAGCATTCGCCAAGAGATGGCAGGTTGAAATCCCCCAATACTATAAGTTTGGGAAATTCAACCGCCAGTCCGGCTACTGACTCCAGGAGCGCAGGCAGGGCTGTTGCAACGCAGCTGGGAGGTAGGTACGTTAACAACAAGCCCGTTTGACCACCAAGGTCCAACTTCACCAGAAGAGACTCACATCTGACAATCTCCGGAGCAGGGATCCTACGAGGAACCATTGACCTTCGGATGATGGCAGCCACTCCCCCACCCCTTATCTAGTGTCGCGGTTGGTGGAGCACCTGAAACCCTTCAGGGCACATTTCAGAGAGGGGGACTCCTCCCTCATGGCCCAACCAGGTTTCAGTAATACATGCCAGATCTGCCCCCTCGTCTAATATCAGGTCCCAGACGAGGGGAGCTTTGTGAATCACAGATCTGGCATTTAGCAACAACAACCTGAGGCCAGGGCCATGATCACCCTTGCCACATGGTCTTTGAGATGAGCTATCAGGGCCGGAACGAGGGATCGCTGTGACGTAGCGAACCCTCCTTCCCCAGTAATGGCCAGCCCTGAAGCTCCCGTCATACCTGCCTCTCCCAAACGTAACCGGGATGCTCCGGCTCATCCCCCTATCCGTAGACCCCTCTCCCCAACCGATGGCCCCACATTCCTCGGCAGGCCATTCACCCCAAACACTCTGGGATGAGAGGCGGTGTTACATGCAAGACATGTAAATTTTACATGCAAGACACTGCAGATGTCTCCTCTTTCCACTTCTGTTGCAACATTACAAGCCAAAGGGGTGAGGGTGGGGGACAAAAATGCACTAGAAAAGTTTATGATAGAATCTATCCTCATACCTTTTACTTTAAACAGTCTACCATGGATCTTATGCATTTCTTAAGGGGTCCCTAAGAGGGTGTGCATAAGCACACCAGCATGCCTACCATCCCTGTCCTGCTGTCCCCATTTATATGTACTCTTTTTATATATTTATGGCTATGTTTTGTTTATTTATATCCATTTATTTCTGCCATTTTTTCATGTGTTTTCATACTTGTTTCCTTGTACTTGTTGACAAATAAATAAATAAAATCTAAGAAATTTGTACAGGTAAGTAGCTCTCAGTCTGTTAAGGCTGGTTCATATTTTAAAGCAAGCAACATTCATACTAATAACATCTCCTAAAATTAGGCCCATTTAGAAAAAAATATGCAGGGAGCAGAAATTGGAGCTACCAAGCTATACTCTCAAACTCTTTAACTTAAATGATTTCTCAGTGTGGATCATTTGCTCAAAAGTAGAGCCTTGGTGGCCAATTAAATGCACACTTATGTAGAATTAGTTCCCACAGCAATCAATTGTGCAAGTTTGCTCTGCTACAGCAGGCACAACCATGGAGGTTTTTTTTAAAAAAAAAAATCTTGTTGACTTCAAGCTTGGGCTATCAAGCCAATCTCAGCTGATGCAAGTTAACAGTATTTATCCATCTGTTAGGAAAGCAAATACCTCAAAAGAAAAATATCTGGGGAGTATAAGGTTAGGTCACAAAATCTTTTGCAGCAGTTTTGTCCTAAAACAAACTTGTCACAGTCATAGAGAACCATTAAGGACTTGATAGATTCACTTCTGCAACAGAAGCCCTGAAATTAGAGTAGGTATATAGACAGCACAAATATATATGTGGGTATACAGTGCTGCTACAAATGTATTTGTAACACATTCATCCCAAACACCTTCCAGTCTTTCAACTGCTATTCTATCTTAATGTCCCAAAAGTCTTCCATAAGTCTGGAGAAATATTGCTATCACTTCTTCCTAATATCTCTACTCTATTATTGTTGTATATAAATCTTCCCCTGTTAACTGTGCATCATTCTATCTCTTTACATTATCCGTTGTCATCTCAATATTTATCCTGGCTGCTTCCTCCATGCTCATACAATATTTCTAGTTGCTTTATGCTTTTCCACTGGAAGCAGCTAGTAGTTGAAGGGGCACTACAGAGTCACAAATATTAGGGGGACTGAATCAAAGCTTTTATGGTAACATTATTGCTGTTGCTCTGAAGAAGTCCAAAGCTATCATGTTAGCAGGTCTTCCATTCACTTGCAATAGGAAACAGACATAACATGCATGCATCTTAAATGCATTTTTTTCTTTTGTTCAATCATGTCCAATTCTCAGAGTCTGCCTGATCAAAGCCCTGCAATTTTGGCAAGGTTTTTCAGATGTGGATTGCTATTGCCTCCTTCCTAGGACTAAGAGTAAATGACCACATCATATTACTACATCACTACTGACTCTCAAAATCATTTACTTTTTAGCTTATATTTTATTAATAATCATGCTCTGGGTTTTTTTTCCCAGCAAGGAAAGGGCTAACTCCATTTATGATAGCTAAAAGTAGAAAACACCCAGAAATATAAATGCAAGGTCTTACTCACCATTCAGTATAGAAGAATACATTGTAATTATGTCACCTTTCATAGCATGCAGATGTTCAAAATGGTAGCACAAAACTCCCCAAAATGTTGGAAAAAAGAGGGACGTGTTTGTGTTAAGTAAAACTAAACATTATTTTCAAAAGAAGTCTGCAAAAAAGTTTTGAGATACAAATCCATCTTTAAGAGAATACATAAGACCAGAAGTAGAAAAGAGGATCTGTCCAAGAGGTGGCTTCTGCTCAAGACTCCTTCCAATGGGCCAAATTTTATCATTACGGTGGAGACAAAATCATCTACTTCTTGATCCCTGGACTATCATCTGGCTCCCAGGAATACCCAAATTATTATTTTTTCTTAGAGCTATATTAGAATCCCCTGTACATAGGGGAAACTATGGGACAGCCAAAGTATATCTTCAGATCTTTCAGACCACACACCTATAATTCCTCTGTTAGGGATAGAAATGGAAAATGGGCCTCCTTCTGAGCTTAGATGCCAAATGAGTAAGATTCAGAAAATGTCTTAGATATTTCCTATCTCTCCACTGGACTTTTTCTTCCCTGCACCCAAGAAAAATGTCCCCAATTTTCTTGGCTCCAAGGAAGCAGGTACCAGAACATCTAAAGTAAGCCTTACCTGGGCTGCCCCTACTAAGAGTCATGGGGGGGGGGGACTTTCTAAGAGAAGAGTTATCCTTGCCATCAGTATTCCAGCAATGCTACTTCTCTTGAATTGGCACTTAAGGATGTTCTAGGGAAGAGCCAGCCTCCCGATGGGGACTTCCAAGGTTGCTGTTTCCAATTATGTCTGGAGCTGTATGGAATGGGGACTAACCTAATGTCTTTTGTGTTCACTACCTTTTTTCTGCCTTACAGCCTTTTATTGCAAAAAAAAAAACAGCTTGAAACATAAAGGAAAGAGAGAGAATAGAAATAGAGAAAAAAACTTTCCTCTGCTACTCATTCCAAATGTCTTTAGATCTCTCTAGCCATTTAAATTCTCTTGTTCTTATGTGCTGAATATACTAGCTTCTAAATATAAGGTTGATTACAGCCCTACTGTGCTTTCTCTTCTCCCTATTCCTTCCTATGTTACCCAGTATTTCAACGAAAGGTCATTGATCTTCTACTTATCTTTATTTCCCAGGGTATGTTACACCAACCCCTATGTTAAATTAGATTGTCTCCTGGCATTCTGGATTTTAAAAAACAACAACAACAACATAATCACAAGCTCAGGACTAGATAGATGGGGATAATTTGAACAGTAAGTTGCCAAGCTGGGTTTCTGGCATCAGACAACAAAAAGGAACCTCAAATAAATGATGGGTGTTTGGAAAGATGGCAAATGCAACAGGGCTGGGAGCTCTCCAAATTATATTCCTGTAGCTTGGTTAATTTCTAAATTGCATTACACAGCATTGTGCGTATATTGCGTTTCTGAATCAGACAACCCTGTTGTAGAGAAGATCAGGTATTCTGGAAGAATAAGTTTCCCCCTGGAGAACTAAATCATTGTGGTTTTTCTTCCTCTTTACAGATTCCCCTAGAACAGAGCAACCATTAGCAAGGTGTATTTGCAAACATCTTTCCAGTAGAAAAGAGAGCACTTCTCTGTCATTTGGCTACATCTGTACCATATGTAAGTGTTTGTACTGCTGGTTAAATTCTTTGATTACTTCTCATTAGGGATCAGTGAGTAACGTTTTGGTATTTCAAACAAGTTCAGCCCAGAATCAGATTTATGTCAGGCTAATGTAAGCTTTGTGATTCAATTTAACGCCATGACTACAACTCACAAAACTCAAGGCGGGTGATCACATTGCATATTGGACACCAATTGTAGAAATGGAGCTGGCAGAATAATATCTCTGTTGTGACATGGGAAAAGAGAGCAGAAGTACCTGCTCTGGCATTTGGCAGACAAATTATTAAAAAAAAAAAGAATATGCCAACTTCCCATGCTTAACTGGTTAGACGAAATTACTTTAAGCAAATCTGGTAATTGAGATGCAGATTTTGAGCACAATCCAAACCAGTATGTTTATAGTTTCAATCCTGTGTATCTACAAACAAGCTAAGAATAGATTAATATAATGTGTGACATTCTTGCTGTTCTCAATTGTTTGTTTGGAAGGACTAAATGGTGTGGATCTGTATTAAGACCACTGATATGTTGTTCATTCATAAGTTATCTGGAGTCACAAGTGAGAGTGCAGCCATCATTTTATGCATGACACCAACTTTTTGGGAATGGTTAAAAAAACAAATAACCTGCAAAGGCTCCAAACTGATCACTTTCAAAACAGTTTAACAGACGAGAGTGCCCAACCCAGTAGCATCCAACTGATATCTCCCATTTTAGAAGCGGTTTTCAATGGTATAAAGGCATGTGGAAAAAGTGTGCTTTCTTTTTCTGAAAAATATGTTCAATTGAGAGCTGACAAGATTCAAACCAAAACACGTGAAAGCAATTGGTAGAAACTAGGTTAGGTTTGCTTGATGTAACTTTCAGTGAATCATAACTATATGTAAGTCCAATTTATTTCAGTAGGAAAATGAATAACCTGTTTTATTTATTTCTTTGTTTGTTAAATGAATATCCACCTTCCATTCTGCAGCTCAGGGGAGTTTTGAAGTAATCTGCAGTGTAAATTAATGCCTGTCTTCTCAAAGGCAAGATTTACTGTTAGATATGTAGATATGAACTATTAGATATGTGCAAGATTGATTGCAGCCTTAGTCTGGATCAAACCCAATATGTGTGATAATTGTTTCTGTGTCTGTGTGTGTGTGTGTGTGTGTGTTCACCTGTGTGTAGGATATAAATGAATGTATGCAAAAAATATTGAGCACTTATTTTTTTATTTTAATTTATTTACCAAATTTATTTGCTGTTTATCTCATGCTTCAGGAGACTCTGAGTGACTTGTGACTTCTTAAAAACCTCCAGTGATAGAATGAGTAAATTGTGTGACTCTAGTTTGAAATTTCATCCTTGTAAATAGTTTTAGAAAATAAAAAGTAGAACTGAAATGAAATAATGAAGACTTAAAGCACAATATTTACTATAAACACAATAATGTAATAGATCTCTAAACAAGTAGAGGGAATGAGAGTAAACTCAGCTAAAAAAATAAAAACAGTAACATTCAAAAACCAATCAACAAATAAAGAGGCAGAATCTGACTTTACACAATAGACATTCACTGCTAAATCCTCAGTAGAAACAAGAAAAGATGGAAAGCAGCAAAGCTGTCTCTCACCTGTTTGGTACAGTAGAATATTGCTATGTCCCAAATGTTACCTAAAGTTTAGTCTAGACCTAGCTGATACATAATTACATATATACCATGTTTCCCTGACCTGTTTTTGACCCCCAAAATAAGCACTTGGTCTTTTGGGGGGGGAGATCTTTTTTGAGGTGCAGGAGGTGACAAGTGTGGTCACCTCATGGCTGCTGCTGTGTTGTAATATTTTTGGGGAGGGTTATTGGTAAGGGCTTATTTTAGCACATGCGCTCAAACACTCAATTGGGCTTATTATCGGGGGAGGTCTTATTTTGGGGAAAACAGGGTAATACATAATTCATAACTCTCTATTGACCATATATCTCTTGCAAAAATATTGTATCCTTACCCTCCCCTCCATCAACCAAGACAAGCTCCCCAAATTTCATTCTCAATAAACCATGGGAAATTATTTCTGATGTTTTATCAAGAACAAACAAAAAAAGAATAGCAGCAAGTTAAGAATAAGAGTAAATGGAATAACATAATAGAATAACAGAATGACAGAGTTGGAAGGGATCTTAGAGATCTTCTAGTCTAATCCCTTGCTCAAGCAGGAAACCCTATACCATTCCAGACAAATCGTTATCCAATCTCTTCTTAAACACCTCCAGTGATAAGAGTGTCTACAATTTCTGGAGGCAATTTTTTGCTCTAATTTTTCTCACTGACGGGAAATGTCACCTTGGTTCGAGGTTGGATCTCTCCTTGATAGGTTTCCATCCTTGTTCTGACCTCTGCTTCTTTGTAACAGCCCCTCAAATATTGGAAGACCCCTGACTCCATTTGTTTCTAGTGCTTTCTTTCCTGACAGTGTGTGCATAAGGCTTGCTAAAAGTGTAGAATAACTGGATATTCATTTCTAATGGAGGCAGAAACCTTCAGTGTTCTTGACCTCACCTCCCAAACAATATTATAAAGTTACCAAAGAACATTGTATTATATTATATCAAGTACTGGGTGTAATCCAGGATCATCTTTCTTGTGGCTTTGCCAATAGAACATCTTCATTTCTGAAATTTACTTCGATCACAGAATTCTTGGCAAAGAAACTGAATTTTCTGAATCAAGAACCTTAGTCAATCAAAATCAAAATGTTACTTTATTTCTTTTTTTAAAAGAACATGAAGAGTTTATTCTATTTATTGATGTGTAAGGAATGTAATGGGATCTCCACAAATTAACACAAGTGAAGATTAAATCATGTTTCATGACTTTTAACAATGTAAGTATTCTGCTGGATCAGGCTAAGGGGCTGTTTGGTTTTCCATTTGGGCTCATGACGGATGCCCATCTGGAATCCATAACCACAAGATCTGTACGTTGGTATCATCCATTTACATTGTTTAGGCCCTAGTATTGAGAATTTTTAGCTTCATAAATACTTTAAGGAATATTAAGCATCATTCATAATAATTATTAGGTCTCATTAATCTGCATAATCTTTTAAAGCAGGGGTGTCAAACTGGTGGCCTGTGGGCCAGATGCATCACACACAGGCCATGCCCACCCCAGTTCTGCGAATGAGAAAACGTCACAAAACATCATGCCTCAAGTTTGACACCCATGTTTTAAAGCCATATAAATTGACAACCATCACAACCTCTCATGAAAGGAAATGTCCCAATCGTGCCACTGAAGCTGTCATCAGCCTGGTTCTCACTAAGATGATAAATCTGGGATTGGGTTGCATTAAATCAGCATATGTGAGAGTTCATATTCTGAGATATGGCACCTTCCCCATAAAATCCATGCAGGAATATTCCAGAGATATTATATTAGACCATGGGTTTCAAACCCACAGCATCACATTGCTGCCACGTGATGCTTTCCAATGTTTTCCCCATTTGCAGAGCTGGGATGGGTGTAGCCTGCATATGACGCATTCAGCCTGCAGGCCGCCAATTTGACACCCCTAGATTAGACTCTCTGTCTGTTTGTTTGTTTATTGGATTTATATGCTGCCCTTGATTTGATTTGATTTGGTTTGGTTTTGATTTATTGCATTCCTATGCCGCCTTATTTCCAGAGGGACTCAGGGCGGCTCACAAACCAAAGTAAGGGGAGGGATACAAACAGGAGGAAAACAACCCTTCTCCCAAAGGACTCTGTCTGTGTTGTTTTGGTTATTGGATAGTCCCCTGAGCAGCGGTTTACAAAATGGTGTAGCACAAAATCAAGTTTATCATCCTACTGGCAAATAAGCTTGTATTATAACATCCAGTTTGGTGTGTGACCTGAAAGTACCAGGAACAAAAATATAACAAAAATGATTGCAGAAACAGAACCTCAATTCCCTACCTAGTTAACTATAAAATATTTACAAATTATAGTTATCCCCCTACCCCAAGCTCAATCATAATGGGTTTATTTACACACACAAAAGTTATCAGAATCAATTCATAAGACAGCATCTAAAAGAAGTGAAAAGAAACAAATGTGGCTGATAAATTGAAGAAGAGTTTTTACTGTTCATTCAGAACCATTTTTGTTTTCTGGGATTTTCTTGCTTTCCATTTCAATGAAGGAGTAGAAAGAAGATTATTTTAAAAGTGCTGTATATAAGCCCAAATAAACAAAACATTTGAATTTCTATCTCAGAGATAAGCCTTTTTTTATAAATGCCCAGGTTAATGGGCAAAGAAGAGGATCTGTATTCTGAGTAGCTGATATCCTTGCCCATGTCACGATTGCCTTGCATTTCAGTCTTCGCTTAAGCAGGCACTGACAATGTGTCTCCTTCCATTAGGTCAGCTTTTGCAAATAACGGGACAACATTCGGCGGGATATGAGGCACGGAGCGGTCAGGTGCCCACCCAAAGCACAGACTCACTCTGACAAGAGCCAAAGATTTCACCTCAGCAAGTCAAATGTCCCCATCCCATCCCATCCACCCACAGAGGTAGCTAATTAGTATACAAAGCAGCACTCAAGCAGCGAGCTCATTTCACCTCAGCTGCTTTACCCAGAAAACCTACTCTTAAAAAAATATTGTACGATGGCTGTTCATTTAAATTATTTCACAATTGGGTATTACAACACCATTAAGAGGCGTGAAATTGCTTGAATCAGTACTGCACCTTGGTCCTTTTTTACATGCCTGAAGAACAAGAAGGGGACACTGCAGAAGGTTGGGGGAGAGAGAGCTCACCAGCTTTGGAAAATCTGTTATCTCCATAAGAATTGGAAATTCTCTTTTATAAAGACCATTTTATTAAATTTACAGAAGGAGAGCCGGTAGCATGAATGCTTACATCTTTAAAACACATATATGATCATAATAAAGGCACTGAGTTGCCAAAGGATGTGGCAACGAAGCACAAAATGGTCGGAAAAAGGTAGAAATATAAATCCATATTGATATGTCCTTGTTTTTCTTGCTATAAAGCTGACACCGTATTGCTTTGGTTTGTTGTTACTCCTGAATTGCTAGCATGACAGTTCAGTTCAGACTGTTTTAATTTTTACAAGTAGAGTTATTTTGCAAACTGCAATTAAAGAGCCACATATAATGCCAACCTACGTCTCTGAAATAAAATCTAAATAAAGTGAAAAGTAAACAAAAGGTAAACGATCATATGGATGGAAATGCCACAGATGCATTTAGTGATGCAAATAACTTTTCCCAACTTGGGTGAGATAGGACTATATTTCCCAGATTTCCAAACTATGTGGACTTTGGAATTTGGAAACTATAAATAGTCCTCAATTTACAAACACAATTGGGACCAGGATTTCCATTGTAAAGAAAGGCAGTTGTTCAGTGAGCCATGCCCTGTTTTATTTATTCTTCTTGCCAGGGTTATTAAGTGAATCACTGCAGTTGTTAAATGAATCAGACAGTCATTGAGTGATTCCAGCTTTCCCCATTGAATTTGCTTGCCAGAAGGTTGCAAATGGTGATCTCGTGACCCCAAAGCCTTATCACTAATGAAATTGTTGTAAGTTGAGGACTTATCTGTAGACCCCCAATGCATTTAGAGGGCAACTGGTTAGAATAGACAACTGTTAGTTTCAGAATTATCTCAATCTGAATTTTTTTTACATTTAAAATGTCTTCCGAAATGGAGACATAAACTGATTTTATGGCTTTTTAACAAGGTTCTGAAACTCCTTTCTGTCCTTAGCTCGCTTCCACTGAAATCAGTAAGGTGCAAAAGCTAAACCTGGACTGAATTATAACTTTTACCAACTTTTCCAAAAGCAAATCTGAAAACACTTGGATGTTTACTCTGTCCACTTAGTCATGCTGATATTTAAAGCACATAAATTATGTTGAATCTCTACATGTTCACATTAAATGGGGCTCCTCCCATATTCCCTTGAGAAGAAAGTACTACAGAAGTCATACTGTTTTTAATCCGTGTTGAAAACTTTGGCTTCTTTTTAGAGAGAAACAGAAAATGTTGAGAAGGGGAAACTCTGGAGATATCAGCAAATGTTCTTTCTCCTGCCTTCGTCATGTTAAAACTTTACCAAGGTATTTAAAACATGTGTTCCAGAAAATGTGATTTATGGACAAATTGTACAGTGTTCAGTGACCCTCAAACTCACATAGCCACCTGTGTGTAATGGACTAAAGTCAAAGCATCCCCTCATTTTTTAAAAACATATGGCAGAGACCTGTTTCAAGTGGGTTATTTTTTCCTTGCTGTTTGTATTCCTTAGGCTCTTTGGGGTGCTTCATGGCTTGTGAGTTTTAAGGGACAGGGGAATAACTCCAAACACCTTGATATAATTTTGGTTATCTGTGTATGTTGCTTAAATGGGGCAAATTAAAAAAAATGAGACATATGGAAGGCTCCTTTTTTTTAGGAATTTAGGCACCCTATCATAATGAATAGTCTAGGGCTGGAGAGGATCAGTGTGGTGTAGTGGTTCAGATTAGGAATGGGAAGAGCCAAGTTTTAGCCCTTCTTAATGGAAGCCACTAGATAACTTGGGATCTTTCAACCTGCATATAGTGACTAGTTGCCATTTGAAAGTTTATATAGGAGAAAAAGCAGATTTCCTCCAATTAAAAATACTGTGCTTAATTGGATGAATGGACTAGATATTGATATATAGACGACTTATCCTATTCTTACAAACCAACTTATTTCAAAATCGAACCTATCAATTCTTGATATGGCTTTATATAAAACTTCTTGAAATCCTCATATCTTACAGAATTGACTACATATTTCCCTCATTCATGTACTATAGCAGTGATGGCTAAGCTTTTCATCGCTGTGTGCAGAAAGCATGTGCGCACCCATAATGCAATGCACACATGACCACCCTGTGCATGCCCGGGTGACCCCCCCGCACTCCCCCGTGCATGCACTCTCTCATGTGCTCTGTGCCCTGTGCCTCGTGCATGTGTGCCAGAGACCTGAAAACCAGCTGGCTGGTGGGAGGTGCACATGCCTGCGCAGTCGAGCTGAGCTGGGGTGACAGTTCACATGCCCGAAGAGAGGCTCTGCATGTCACCTATGGCACATGTGCCATAGGTTTGCCATCACAGCACTATAGTATTAGGTACTCCATATATGTATGTATGTATGTATGTATGTATGTATGTATGTATGTATGTATGTATATATAACAAACAACAAATGAGCCTCACCCACCACCCAGGCCGTTACAACACAAAACAACAACAGACCCATAGCCAGCACCAATCAGCACCAGTCTACCAATCATGATACAGCCACACATCCAATCAATCCACTTGGTGAAACGGGGCCAGCACTCCACCCACCCACCCCCAGGTTTGTAGAGGGACGGCAGCTCCAATCATGCTGTTGTGTTTCCCTCCCAATAATTTGGCTAATGTTCCATCTATCAGGCTGGGGGGTCAAATTTTATACCCCTCAGATAGGGTTTGTAACTTAGGAGTCCTCCTGGATCCACAGCTGACTCTCGATCATCATCTGTCGGCTGTGACCAGGGGGGCATTTGCCCAGGTCCGTCTGGTCCGCCAGTTACGACCCTACCTGAATCGGGATGCTCTCACAACAGTCACTCGAGCCCTTGTGATCTCTAGGCTGGAATACTGCAATGTGCTCTACATGGGGCTGCCCCTGAAGTGCATCCGGAGACTGCAGTTAGTTCAGAATGCGGCCGCGCGAGTGATAGTGGGCGCACCGCGGTTCGCCCACATAACACCCATCCTCCGCGAGCTGCACTGGCTACCTGTTGATCTCCAGGTGCGCTTCAGGGTGCTGTTGACCACCTTTAAAGCCCTTCATGGTAGTGGATCTGAGTACTTGAGAGACCGCCTTCTGCCGATTACCTCCCTCCGACCGATAAGATCGCACAGACTGGGCCTCCTCCGAATTCCATCCGCCAGTCAATGTCGACTGGCGACTACACGGAGGAGAGCCTTTTCTGTTGCAGCTCCGACCCTGTGGAACGATCTCCCCGTCGAGATACGCACCCTCACCACCGTCCAGGCCTTCCGCGCAGCCCTCAAGACCTGGCTCTCCCAACAGGCCTGGGGATAAGTCTTTAATTTGCCCCACCTGAGTGTTGAATGTTGAATGCATGTTGTGTTTTTACTACTTATTTTGTTTACATATTGTTTATTTTGTATTGCACCCCCTCCCTAATGTTTGTAAGCCGCCCTGAGTCCCCTCAGGGAAAAGGGCGGCCTATAAATCTTAATAAAATAGTAAATAGTAAAAAAAAAATGCTTTAAGCCCAAAATACCAGCCTGAAGATGGTGAGTGAGACCTTGCCGAAATGTTGCCAAGACAATCTCAATCTTACACGGGAAAAGACCCAAATACAACAAGACCATATATATCTGTGTCTGTGTCTGTGTCTGTGTCTGTGTGTGTGTGTGTGTGTGTGTGTGTACACATGTACATGTACATGTACATGTACATGTATATTACTGCTGTTATCCATTCCATATGCCAAATAAATAAATAAATAACCCAAGTTCAAGTTCAGAAAAAAATGGAAGACAGAGTGCTCTGCATACTCCTTTAAACTCTTTGAAAGAAAGATGTGGTATAATTCTAACAAACAAGCACACCTGTTTCCATTCCATCTTCCTCCCAACTCTTTCAATTTTCTCTTTTTTTAAACTCTGTCAGCATTCTTGGGGCCCTTGAGCTTATTCAACATTTGGGAGAAGTCTCCCAAATCATGCCAATCCCTCTCCTTCTATGGGTGTGTGGCACTGTCTTGTCAAAATGCAGTGACTGTCACCACTCTGAACTGGAACAAGAGAGGACTCCTCAGATGCTACTAATATGTTTCAAAAATAATTGTGTTTGCAGACAGCACTAGTAAGAAACGGGCAAGGGTAAAATGACTAGAGAGTCAAGATCAAGCAGCCCTCATTCTAAGTTGATTCAGTTCAAATAGATTGCCTACAGAGTTGCATGATTTCTGCTTAAATATTCCTTGTCTATGGATTTACAAAATATTTGTGCTATGTAGAAGATGCATCTTTTTTTTTCTTTCAATGCTTTTTATTATTGGATTGGTAACCTATTCTGACAATACTGGTCAGGTTTTCCAAAGGTGCTTTTTTTTCTCAGAAGGCAACAGGACTTGTCGTGTTTTTTCTCTGAAGAAGTTTTGTTTCTCATCCAAGAAGCTTCTTCAGCTCTCACTGGATGGTGGGAAAAGAAATCCAGTCAGAGCTGAAGAAGCTTCTTGGCTGAGAAGTGAAACATCTTCAAAGAAAAAACAAGAGAAGTCCAGTTGCATCC
The DNA here is from genome assembly GCF_051295495.1 of Thamnophis sirtalis. Taxonomy (NCBI): domain Eukaryota; kingdom Metazoa; phylum Chordata; class Lepidosauria; order Squamata; family Natricidae; genus Thamnophis; species Thamnophis sirtalis. The sequence continues at coordinate 38,447,873 of NW_028261381.1, forward strand.
TGAGGGAAAAAAAGCATCTTTGGGACAATGATGACCTGGATGACTAAGAATCTCCATAGACTATTGGTTAGGTTTATTTCCCCACAAATATTGGGTGGAAAACTGAAATGTTAAGTAAAGGCTGTAAGACTTGGCAAGCTAAGAACGAAGAGAAATTTAGAGGAATCAGAACAATTTGTCACAAAAAGCAAGGATTAAATTTCTGCATACATAGCACTGTTATATTTTTGACTATATTGCATCATATCTTCCGGTTGTTACATTTCACCAATATTTTTTTTTTAATGTACAGGATTTGTCTCAATTATTACCCATCCAACTGGCTTGTAGAGAAAGCCCATGTGACTAAATGGAATATTGTCATGCAGATTTGACTAAGAAGCCCCCATTAACAGTATTTCAGTGTCACAAACCTTAACTTTAAAATCCAGAATCTTCCCAAAGGTAATATTTTCATCCTTAGAATGAATGTGTTTATCATCAAGGTTGTCGCGGCAATTCCATGAAGTGAGAACCACCCTTTCTGGGGGATGTTTGGAACAGTAGGAGAGGTAATCTACATGAACTTTCTAGCTCTTCCCCTCCATCCAAAGGCAGAGTTGAGAATAGTTTTCCCCCTCCCAATTTCTTAGGAGGCCTTAAACTAGCTTGCAGCCTCAGCTCTGGTGGGAGACACTGTCTCATCACCAGGACCAAAGTCAGATCCAACTGCCAGCCTAGAAAAAGAGATGCCATCTCTGCCTCCAGCCGCAGTATGTCATGGGCTGGCCCTGCTTGTCATCTTTAAGCCACAGATGGCGAACTAAAGAATGGCTGCCCAAGTTTGATTCTCTAATGACAGATCTAAGGGGTTTATTTGTGCAGATTGCTGAACACCCACGAGGAAGAAATTTGTTTTCTGCAACACATCAGGCCTTGATAAATTTAGCCACTTCTGAGAACAGTTTCTCCCCTGATGATTTCCTGCCTTCATTGCCTTTCCTTGATGTTTTCTGTTGACCTGCTTTTGAAATCCTTAGCTGATATGCCCACTTGAACATTTGAATTTTTAAATGAATATATTAATTGATTGCAATATACTCCATCCTTCCACTTGGAATCCTATGATTGAGACAGGGAATTCATATCCAAATTCAAATAGCTTTCTTTAAAAAAAAAACAGAGCTGAGTGTATTTCTTAAAAAAAGACTAAAGAGAATTCTTACATTTCCACTGGTAACTTTTGAATTCACAAAATCAAACTTTAATGAACTTTAAGGCAGTGTAATGTTCATTCCTCACAATAATAAAAAGGGCAGATTCAAAACATTTTTGCCTGTAATTTTGATAATGATAATTCTGCCAAACATTTTAGACACGTTTTGGTATTTGATGGTATGAAATACCACAGGAAAGTATCTTCCATTTACAGAAGCCACCTGCTCCCAACAGCTTTTCAGAGATTCTTTTTAAAAAATGTGTAATACAATACAAACATGTGTGTTGCATTAAGTCAGGTTATCCCAGGTCACCCCATATGACACAATATATCCCAGTATAATCTGATGCAATGCAAATCACTCACTACAGCATAAATTTGAAGAAAAGCCTTCCCCCCCTCCTCCCCATCTGAACGGACAACAGCTGTTATAGATAAAGTGTCCCTGCTATCCCACATGGGCAGGTATTCTTGACTTGATATTATCTGTATTAAGGATAGAAGATTGTGCTTGAATGCATTAACTCCTCACTGCAAATTCAGCCAAAGCATTCCAGTTGCTGTTTTTTTTTTTAAAAAAAAAAACAACTGTTGAATTAATTTAAAGAGACATTTCCTATCATGTCTGTGCAATCACCACTTTACTGGAAGCAAAGTTCAGCAGCGTACACAGTGTAGCGTATTGACTGAATCCCAATCTAGATTGCGGAAATATGGGTTCAAACCTTCATTCAGCCACAAGGTTCATTAGGTGACTGAGACCCATTTATTGTCTCTTAGTCTAATTTATTTAAAATGACAGTATTTCAGTACTTGAGGGGGCCAACACAAAGAAGAGGAAGAAGAAGAGGGGATTAACTTAGTTTCCAAAGCCCAAGAAGGCAAGGCAAGAAACAATGGATGGAAACTAATCAAGTAGAGAAGCAACCTGGAATTAAACAGAAACTTCCTAACAGTGAGAACACTTAACCAGTGGAACAGCTTGCCTCTAGAAGTTGTGGGTGCTTCGTTACTGGAGATTTTCAAGACAAGACTGGACAGCCACTTGTCTGAAATGGTATAGGGTCTCCTGCTTGAGCAGAAGAAGGGTCTCCTGCTTGAGCAGAAGACCTCCATGGTCTCTTCCAGCTCTATTCTGATTGATTGGTTGGTTGAATTAAATGGGAGGGAAATCCTATACTCGTATCTTAATCTTTGTTTTATTGGGGCAGAGAGAAGGAGTAGGGTATAAATTAATGGCATTTATAAACCACAATGTATCATTTGTGGTCTGACCCAGAAATCTGGAAACTAGGTGTATTTATTTTAGACCATAGATGTCAAACTCAATCACATCACATGACATTGTGACGTCTTGTGACGTCTTTTGCCTTTGCATGGGTGTGGCCTGCACATGACACATCCGGCCTGTGGGCTGCCAGTTTGACAGGCCTATTTTAGACAGAAGCAGAGCTACTTAATACTGCTGAGGGCTGATTCAAACTGTGTTAGAGAAATCTGTGTCTTGCACTTTGTCTTACACTATCACTTTAAAAACAATATTGTCTTGACAGAATTGGATGAAATTAAGACATGGTAATCTATTGGAAAATTTCAAGTAAACACATGAAAAGAGAATGGGCTTTTAAGAGTTTGTTAATGAATGTAAAATAAGGGTTTTGTTCATTGGCATAAGAAGACAAACTTTATAGGCATATGAAGTCTGTAATGAATGCAAATCTACCAAATATTAATAAATATTAATATTAATACAATAGATACAAGACTTTCTGGTTCTGTTGTGTATCTTTTGTGGACAACTGCTGGATATTATCAATGTACGAACATAAAAAAGCTGAAATTATTTTTTTTGAAAAAGATGAAGCAATGTTTAAATTTTGAGGAAGGAAAAGATTTGCTTTACCACCAGGAGAGTCACAAAATTTCTCCCAACTGTCATTGCCTTTTGCAGGAAACTATTTAGTTACTTTTTTGCTTTAATCAATGGACAATCTTACTTCTTCTTTGTTTCTTACCCCTCATCTAAGTTTTTTCTCTTTCATATCTTATTTGTTACTGACCACTATACAATTGTATTCATACACAGAAAACTCATGCCCATATGTATTCACTACTCACTGAGTAGAAGATTGTTTTATTAAATTATTTTATTCTTAAAGTATTATTAACTAATTTAGTCACTTTGTTTGTAGTGCGTAGGTTCTACATTTAATGTCCTGCTATCCATATTTACATTTACTACATTAAATGTCATGCATTCCTGTTGAACCCTTTAAAATGTTTTAGACTTTAAGGTATCTGTATTGTTCTTTTTAACTCATGTATTTTATGTGCTTGCTTTCTGATGTAATAGCTCCTCCTTTATTGTTCTCTTATTCTTTTTTTCTAATTCTCTTATTCTTTTTTTCTGTTACCTGTTCCCTTCATTGATCAGTAACCATAATAAATATTACCTATGTATCTAATTCACCCTTATCTTACAGAATCCAAACAGCATTCTTTGTCTCAGCCCAGATCATGACTTAGCATGATGCCCAAAAAGGGCAATATGGTTTACTTGTGGTTTCCTGGCTTCTTTTTTGTGTGTTGCCAAGTCTCTCACAAGCTTATCACTTTGTGCCCTATGTTAGAGCTTCAGTTCTTATAAATGGAAATGAGTTATGAGAGTTATAGTCTAAATCACTTGGAATATAAGAAAATGATCACCGGAATATTTTTTTTAAAGGTCCAGCCTCCTTAAGAAATTAGCCGAACAAAACATTGTACTCATCGGCAAGGCTGATTTTTAACTTCTTTTAAAATTAAAATAAACTAGCTTAGCAAAATGTAGAAATCCAGCCACTATATGAGTCTTGCTTCTGTTCTTAATTGTTAGCACAGCTTTAGCATCATTTTGATTAGGATTTGGCCTTGTTAAAGGGAGTTCAGCCTCTGTTCAGATATTTCAGAAAGCTTTAAATTAATTCCAACACAATACTGGATACAGGAATCATCTGAACCACATATAGAATGCCAGAACATCTCCCAAAATATGTTTTTAAAGCTAGAACTCAGTGGTAGTACAAAGAAAAAGATGTGATGGTATTGAGAAAAGGCAGAGTGCCTTTCTTAGAGATGTTCATGATTTAAAATTGCAAAATCAAATTGGGATTTGCATTTATGTGAATGGGTAGAACTTTCAGGCTGTGCAATACAAATTATTCAAGGTATGTTGGTTCATAATTCCAATACCAAATTAGAGCAGGGAATCCGAATGTTTAAGACTGTTGTAGATGTGGAAGCCAACCGAATGACTTAGGCTGATCACTCTAGCTCAGCCTTTGGCAAACTATTTTTAAGGACGTTGTCTAGAAAACCATGTGGATTCTGTCTAGGTAGTCACCAGGAATCAAGACTGGCTTGAAGACGTGTGAACACAAACATACACATTCACAAATATGAACCAGATCTAAATCAAAATAAATGCCGCTGTCATAATTGAGATGAAACCCATCAACTTCATTGAACATCGGGACTAGTTTGAAAATACTTCAAATTGGTTATACAGAGTTTGGAAATCCCGCTGATGTTGATAGGTAGTGAGTAAGAAAGTAACCTATGGCCTTTTAGATACTGCTGGACTCCAGTTTCCATTATCCCTGAGATTGGGCATGCTGGCTAAGACAGAAAAGAGTTTAGTTCAGCAGCATTCAGAGGGCTGTAGATTCCACACTTCTATGGAAATTGAGTACTTCTAACAGATTACTTAAAAGCAAATAAATACATATACTGTAAAGAATATCATGCATAATTTTAATGGCATATGGAATGCTTTTTCTGGAGAGCTTTGTCTGCAACAATATTGCCTTGACAACAGTTGCTGTGAACTCTGATCTAGTAATCTGCTTCTTTGGCCAGTCGATACACATACAGACGCATGCACCTACACACCAATACACCCACACATCCACAATCCATCCCCTTTCTTGCATTACTTCCCTCTTTCTCTTTATCCTCCTGTTTTCTGACTACAAACCCAAGACCAGATTTCCAATAATCCCACAGAGGCCCAAGACTGCAGCAACAGGGACATAAGTTAATTAATAGAAAAATATTTTCTTCCTGTACCACCCAAATGAATGATATTTTTATTTTTCACAACTTTTCAGATTCTGTTCTAATTTTAGTTGCACGTCTTCAGAGAATAATAAATTACTGACTGGCAAGCAATGTTGGAATCGGGGTATCTGGAGGCTGCTTTTCTTCCTGTAGAGATTGACCATTTTCTCTTAGATCATTTATCTGATATCCTCTAAATCTAAGTACCCTAGGCTTCAGAGGCACAGCCTGGGATTCAATTGGTGATCCCATCTGGCTGAATAATTCTCAGTTAATATCATTTTAAGAGTTACAAGTCAGGCTACAGAAAAGTGCCAAGGGAAGCTATGAAACAACGTCCTTCTCAGTGGTAGCTGTGAATAGATAACACCTCATCTTAAGGCAGCAGCTCTCCAAACAGGGCTTTTAAGTGGACTTTACCAAGCCCAGTCTTCCTTCCCTGAGGCTCTGCTTGAAGGGTTCTCAGACCTCAGATTACTTGTTTAGAGGTTTAGATGATAATGGGGTGGGGTGGGGTGGGGTTGCAGAATGAAGTTGGTTTGCTTTTATACTTTCCTAGTTAATCAAAGTGGGAGCATTAGTACAAACTCCCAGGTCTATTCAACCTTTTTGCTTTCAAATAGGCCTGTTACAGTTATCCTTAAGCCTTAATGATTTCTCTTCATGACTTTATTTGGCTGTAAATACATCTCTTCCTCATAGACCAGCCATGTACGGTATCTGAAGAGAGTGCAGAAAACACCTAACTGAAGGGACTTTCCTAGCTGCATGAAAATAAATACCTCTTCAACAGTCTTGAGAAATTACTCGGCGGGAAGGAATTCCCCACCCCACCCACCCACCCTGTAAAGTCATGCTTACTTAGAAGAGCAACAATCAAAAAGCATGTGGAGTTTTCCTTCCACTGTTTCTAAAACGTTAAAAACAGGCACTGTCAAAGAGCATTTGCATTTTAATGATTCTCGGTAAAACTTGCCAGTAATGGTAAAAGAGAAGAAAGAAAAGGGGAACCTTCATTTGTTTGTAAGATTGGTATTCTCCTCTCCTGTCTTCTCTTCTCCTGTCCTCTTGTCTCCTTTCTTCTCTCTTCTCTTCTCTCTTCTCCTCTGCTCTCCTCATCTCTTCTCCCTCCCTTTCTTCTTTATTCTTCCTCTTCTTCCTCTTATCACTCTAGTACCCCATTTCAAAGATGCTGTTTTCTTCACAATAATACTCAAATGTTTAGGTCAAAAGGTAATATCTGAAAAACTTGAATTCCGTCATTAAATGGTGATTGAATGAAAGTCTACCTTTTCCCACCTTCTATTGACCAGCTTGTCTATGTTTGCTTGACATCTTTTCCTATAATTTATTACATTAACCCAGTTACTTGGGATTGTAAAACATGCTGCACTATCAACTAACTACGTGGAATATGACAGTCTAACCTACTATACTAAACCATGGCTAACAAGTTGGCAGTCCAGTACAGCACCCCAAATTATTTATTCTCATGAATTATTACTCCAATTTGCAATAGGATTTTCTGCATCTGATCCTAACTATTCTATCAACACATATAAATAGAGATGAAGTCATTACCGCTATTTTTCCTATGAAATGAACCTGATTTCCTTCAATACTAAATTAATTAATGATGTATGTGTTTACTAGCTATTTCAACATTCTTCCCTCCATCTGAGCTCCTATCTGCCAATATAGATCCAGTTGGATTGTTCAGTAGGTTAAGGCCAAACACAGGAACCCAAAGCAATCATCTCTCTTTGAAATATTGAAACAGCCACATCTTTTGCATAGCTAACATGGCTGCTTTAAAGGCTGTTCCTGATTCTCTCATTTTATCTAAATCCCCAAGAATATTTCCACTAACAATGACAGGGTAAGCCACTTGAATATAAACAGAGAGCAAACTACACTCCCTTCTAGCACTGAAGATGTTTCCCTGAAAATAAGACCTTCCCTGATAATAAGCCCAATCAAGCTTTTGAGCTCATGTGCTAAAATAAGCCCTCCCCCAAAACTAAGCTCTCCCAAAAAATATTGCAACACAACAGCAGCCATGAAGTGACCATGCTCACCGCCTCCTGCACCTCAAAAATAATAAGACCTCCCCCAAAATAAGGCCAAACACTTATTTCAGGAGGTCAAAAAAATAAGACCCTGTCTTATTTTCAGGGAAACACGGTACCCACTTGGGTAATGAAATGTCGGCAAGAAAACAGCCAACTCAAAGATCATGAAAGACTCTACTGAAAAAGTGTGCTGCTCAAAATTCACAGAGTTACAAAGTAGTCGTCCCCATTTTTATGTATTGTGCAAACACAACTTAAGTAGTAGACATATGTGATTCAACATATGTCAACAGTTTCTGAAGCAGTCTTGGAAGCCTTGGAAACCCATGGATGTTTTAAGTATTTTGAAAGTAGTGCTTTGTTTGTATTCCCATTCATTATGAAGCACATCACTGAAATGCGTTGCACATTGGTCACTGTTTATTTGGCCACTGTTTATTTATTTTAACTATTACTAAATTTAATCCTTGTGCAATTTTTGCGACAAGTCAAAGGAAAAAAAAACACTTAATTTTAAAAATTGTATAATAGCTCCCATTATTAGAAAGGCAAGAGAGGATTGTAATGCCTCAGCTACTAATTAATCACTACTAGTTTTACTCGACTGCTTTGGCAAACCCACAAAAGTAGTTCAGCACTGAAATAAACTAATACAGATAATCGGAATGGATTAGTGTATTTTAAATGTGAAACAATTATAGGTTTTTGATAGAATCAAGATCACATGAACTATAAGTGCCACATTTGGAATATTGCATCCAGTTTTAGCCACCACAATATAAAACAGATGTTGGAAAGAGTGCAGAGAAGAGCAACAAAGATGATTAGAGGATCTGGAGGCTAAAACACATGAAGAACCATTACAGGAATTGGGTATGTGTAGTTTAGTGAAAAGAAGGACTAGAGTGACATGATAGCAGTCTTCTAATATTTGAGCAGCTGCCACAAAGAAGAGGGAGGCAAGCTATTTTCCAAAGCACCAGAAGGTAAGACAAGAAACAATGGATGGAAACTAAACGAGAGAAGCAACCTAGAATTAAGGAGAATTTTCCTAACAGTGAGAACAATTAATAACTGGAACAGCTTGCCTTCAGAAGTTGTGGGTGTCCCATCACTGGGGGGGGGGGGTTAAGAAAAGACCACCTATCTTAAATAGTATAGGGTCTCCTATTTGGGCAGGGGGTTGGATTAGAAGACCTCTGAGATCCCTTCCAACTATCTTTTTATGTTCTGTTCTGTCTTAATGTTCAGTCTTTGCATATTGTAAAAGTTCAAGAAACTGCTCTATTCATCTCATATTAGCTTTGGTTTGCACTCAACTCTTTCCACTGAAATTTATTTCTATTTGGACTTTATCAAGAAGTAATAGCAATAGCAGTTAGATTTATATATCGCTTCACAGTGCTTTACATCCCTCTCTAAGTGGTTTACAGAATCAGCATATTGCCCCCAAACAATCTGCGTACTCATTTTACTGATCTTGGAAGGATGGGAAGCTAATATATTGTTTTTATTCTCAACTAACACACACACACATGCACTTTTGTGTCAAAATGCATAAATGAAGCAACACATTTTGAAATGTAAACTCTGGGGAAAAACACATATTTTCACGATAGAGTTATACCACATAGAACTTCATAATCTGATCATTGAGAAACAGTACAACTGAAATACAACTCCGCCTTCTATAAAACTATTCATTAATAGATGGTGCTGCACTGAATTTAATTGGCTGCAGCTCTCTGGATTATTAAAAGGGATGTGATGTGTGAGTTTATGTACTGTGATGAGAATTGGCTTCTGACATGGATTAAGATTTGCAGAGGTGAAATGGAAAATGTGAGTAGTTGTTTGATACATATTCCCAACAAGCAGGAATTGGTCCTTGGTGACAAGGATTTGCTCGGCTTACTTTTCCATGGAGAATCACACGAATGACAGCTCACACTACTGTTTTAATTTTTAATTCAGTAATCAGTTCAAGAATTGTACTTAAAGTTATGTATTTTTTTAGCAGCATAAACATAATTCTTGTGTGCCACCACTGAAATACATTTGTTAAATAACAATAAATGTTGTGCTTAGTGTTTTCTTTAAAAAAAAAAACCTCTTTAAACAAATTAGCGTGACCTAAGGTAGAATAGAAAATGGCACAAATCTTTGACACTGAACTGCTTTTACATCAACAGCATTCCTGACCCTGATTAAGCATTGTCTAGCAAGTGAAATCTGGCCTCTAAATATGATTATTTTTGAGCCTGCTAATTTGACTTCATCGCCTGCAATCGACTTTCTGCAAGAGGAATTGGCTATTTGCAAGTTGGAGGGTGGTTGGTTAGTCCAAAGAGGGATGAGAAAAAGAGCTTTTAATGCAACTGTAAGAGAGTGCAATCAGTTGATGCAAGAACTTGAGAATATATTAAGTTGGAAATGTGTCATAAAGACATTGTACTTGGCAACTGATCATGTAAACATTTCCAGAGACAGTCTTTCATCATATACACGAGATGTTTCCTCTGACCGACATTGTCTTGTTCTAAAATGTCAACCCTGTAACTTTGATGCTTGCCTGCCCCTTCTATAAGTGTCTTCCCAGGCAGACAGTTTACTAATTTGAGGCTCAGCAAACCTTTTGCTGCAAAGAACACCTTGAGGTTAGCACATTTCTAATCATTATTTGATAATAGAAATTTGTAAGCATCACATCCCTGTAACGAGAACATTGTATCTTAGCAACCGGCCTTGATAGTCAAACAATTTCATTAAAGCGTAGCACCTCTTAGCAGGTGGGTGAGTGCGGGTGTTGATAAACATTTATAACATGATCAGCCATTGTGTTTGCCAACACTATAATCAGCATGACAAATATATGAATTTGTTTACAAGCTCATCAATAGCAAACTGAAGTTGGTAAACTACCTTTCAAGCTGCTGTTGCAAAGGGATTCACAGACAGGAGATTTCTTTCTTTTACATGGAAAGATCGAAGGTTGGCAGGGAAGCGGGGGGGGGGGAGGCACTGAATGTATTGTGCCATTTAAAAAAAATACCATTTATTGTAAATTGTCACACAAGCAATGTGTGCAAGTAAGGGCAAGGATTAAATTTATCACTCTGCAAAACCAAACAAAAATGAAGGAATTTTAAATGGAAGGCTTACCCATTGATTACTGTTTTTTTCTAGTGCTAGAAAATAGCACATTGATAGGGAGATAAATTATACACATTGAGACTCAAGCTGGTTCACAAATAAGCTATATTTTTGTGAATCCAGAATTTGCAGAGAACTAAAAGGCATGAAGTGCCCAAACATCACTGAGTGAAGTTAAGTATGGATGAATAAATTTAGTTGTTATTTTCTTCCATTCCTTTCTCAAGATGCAGGGGGGGGGAGGTGTTGTTGTTAAGGAATATCCAGTAAATTTCTTTTAAAAAGGATGAAAATAGGAAATCTCCTCAATATATAATTTAACCTGGAGTTATGATAATCTTAATGTCTTTTTTACCCCAGGTAAGAAAATTTATCTATTTCTTCTTTTATCCTTATCAAAAGAAAAGCAAAGCTGAAATGTACCCATTGAAAGGACTTTCTGAAAATTCTTACGGCAAGATTAAAAAAACAAGTACTCAAGAGCATAAATGTCCAGTCTTTATAATTTTATATACTGTTGCTCTGATCCAATTGCTTCAAGTCTGATTTTCTCCAGTTTATAGAAGTAGGCAACAATTAAATTCATTGTATTAATAAAATTAGAAGGAACATGTTTTATGTACCCCAAACAGGTAAAATATACTCTGCATATAATAAAATCTGATTTTCACCTTCCCTATTGTTCTTCCACTGATATTTTCTGGCTTCTAATTAGGTAGACAAGAGGTTTTAAAGGGAAATTCAAAAGAAAAGGAGAAAGAGGGCCTCCTTGGCACATATCAATGTAACATGAGCCAAGGAGAATCAAACCATAAATAATCTATCTATGATTTAGGATTAGAGTAAATCAATCCAAAATATAAAACTATGAGGAAACCCAAAATGGATGGTTTTGAGTTTCCTCTGGGCTAGCATGAGAATTATGCAGTTAATTGGAAGAGAAGAGGGCAATTATTTCCCTTTTTGGCAGTCTTTGCTGAGTCTTGTGTTAACAGAAGGATTCCTTCCATGAACTGATGGAATTGTTTGAGTCCAACCGCACCCAGAATGGCTAGCAAAACTCCCTCGAATTTGCCTGCACAACCTCTTTCTCTGCTGGGTGCCTTCCAAATGTACAGTATTAGGACTACAATTCCCAGAATTCCTTGGATGTCCTCAGAAGTCATTCCATGTATATTCAGTGAAGTTTACCACCATGAAAATGTGCAGAAGATTTCCTCCCCAACTATGTGGGTTTGCCAAGGCTTCTCAAAATTTACAACAGCTGCTTCTGAGCTAGTAAAACTACTCATGTGACAACTGAACTTGCTAGAGTTTGCAAAAGAACCAATGGCAGATTTTCTTTGAGCTTGCTCTTGGTCTGTCTTGCTTTTACAAAGAGAACTTAATTGCTTTAATCTGATCCAAAGTTGCCACCAGGTAACATCAAATGTGAACTCTGCAGTTGTGCAAATTAAGGGATTCTCCAAAGGCACACAGATAAAAGGCTTGTGCTTCACACTCATCAGATTCATTTCATAGCACTTATAAGAATACTTGCCTTAAACATTTGCAGGGGGGGGGAATACATCTTTCACATTTCATGAATATCTGAATTACCTTTGCCGCCTCCTTTAAGCGTGAAGCAAGAAACAAAGGTTTCTTTCTCTTTTTAATCACCTATTTTACTGCATTTATCAGGTTGAAGTGGAAGTATATATAGGAGTAATGCAGGGCTGATTAATTCATAGCTTCAGGGTACATGGGCTCTCTGCAGTTGACCAAGACCACCCGTGTCCCTCCTGAACTTACCAGCAGTGACACCACTATGAATTTCCCCCCCCCAAGGGTTGTTTTTGCAAGGTCCAATGGGCACAGAGCCCGCTCAGTGCGAAAGCCAGAGCATCTGACATGTTGAGTTTGCATAAGAGGTCTGGATGGTCAATGGGCCTTGTAGGAAGAGGGCCTTCCAGTTAATTGACAGCAATGGCAATATAGGAGAGACAGGCAAGAAGAATATACTGTTGCTTCTCTAGCAAATTCAGCAGGGTCGAGTTTTCTGGAGGCTTTGTGTTTAGCCCAGTATTTAGCCTACTGCAAAGAGGTCTATCTGCCCCAAATCCACTTCCCAGCATTGCAAGCTGCCCTTACAGCCAAAAGAAATCATTAACTATTCCTATGCTAGAAGAAAAACTTTCTCTCTTCTATTTAAACTAGAAACATCACCATGCAAATAAAAGGCAGGAATGTAAAAGGCAAAAACAGAAGAGGAAGGGTAAAGTGGAGTGAAATTCATGGTGGCCTGCTACATCATGAAAATGTTTCCAATATATTCCATTTCACAAAACAGAGTTTAAGATTTTATTTGGTTGAGGACTGATTGATTAAGTGCATACACTAAAATCTTACCTTTTGCAGCCTAGTAGGTAAATTTGTTAACCCTTGAGATTCTGAGAGCCAAGCAACTGACAAAGTCATCTTCTGGATAGCTGCAATGTGATCATTTCCTTCCCTGGAACCAGAATTCATCTGTGGCCATTTCTGATGCAGAAAAGTACAAACACTCAACAACTGGGAAAAGCCAATTTGTTGTTTTCCAAGTCAGTTTCAGTTCTCATTTTGGTTTTGTTCTAGAGGATCTGCAACTTGCTGGTTCAGCATGTCTGCCACATAGTCCTCTTTCTGTGGTTGGTGGCTTGATGCGCACCCACTAGGCATTGATAAAGTTGAGTGAGAGTGATCTAACCCAGCCTACACTGGTGGGACTCCTCATTCAAGCACATTTGAAAGTTGCCTCTGTTGAAATAAGAGTGAATTAACTATGCATAAAGTGCAAATGTAGCTGTGTGAGTAAAGCCCTTTTACCTTTGTTTACCTTTCTGAATGTTCAGAGGTTAATTTCATAGAGGTAACCAAACCTCCCTGCCACTCTGAGTACATCTAAGATGTGAAAAGATGAAGGGCAACATGCAATGCAATGGCACTGTTCGAATTATGGGATTTTTAATTTCAAGATATAAAGGAGTTAGATGATGATGGATGGATGGATGGGTAGATGATAGGTAGGTAGGTAGGTAGCTAGGTAGGTAGGTAGGTAGGTAGCTAGGTAGCTAGGTAGCTAGGTAGCTAGGTAGCTAGGTAGCTAGGTAGGTAGGTAGCTAGGTAGCTAGGTAGCTAGGTAGCTAGGTAGCTAGGTAGCTAGGTAGCTAGGTAGCTAGGTAGCTAGGTAGCTAGGTAGCTAGGTAGCTAGGTAGCTAGCTAGATATCAATTTCAAGATAACTATTTTTATAGGGTTATTATGCTTTTAGCTATAAACCATCCAGAATCACTCCTAGTGTGAGATGGGGACTACCTAAATTTGATAAATAAACTTCACCCAGCATAAATAATCACTCCAATTACTTGGGCTTGTGATGCAAATGCCAGGTTGAACTCCAAGAACAACGGTAAACCATACTTTGCACATGATAGTAGTTTGAAATCCTTGAATCCTAATCAAGACCATTGTGGTGTAATAACTCTTAATCCCAAATCACAGTGAATCCCCTACAATGCATGCCTATTTTATCTGGTGAGTCCAGGATGAGAATTCCAACTCATTCTCATGTTAAAGACATCTAGAGGCTGCATCCAACCAGCTGTAGGGTCCATATCACCATGTGTGATTAGCGTGGAAGTGTAAACACAGTGCATTCCCCCAGTGTTAGAGAAAGGATGAATCAACTTTTTCACATCATATAGTTCTCTGGAAAGGTGGCCATCTTTCTTCAAGTGTTATTTTTTTAAAAAAAATCTCTTTATCTATTTTGGAGTAGCATTTTTTTTCATTCTTTTTCTCCACTGTTGAGTTGAACAGCAAGCTGACTATTGTCAAGTCCCCAAAAATTTCTGTCAGTACAAGGAATCTTCTGTACTGGATGACTGGGAATAACTAGAATTTCTTTTGCTAAGCAAGGTGGTTGTTCAGGGAGCCACACTAGATTTCATAACCTTTTTTTCCCCATGGTTGTTAAGCGAATTGTTGCATTTGTTAAGCGAATGAAAGGGTCATTAAGTGAAATCTAGCTTTCAAAAGCCAGCCAGGGAAGGGCACAAATAACAATAACATGCCCCCGAGATGCTACAGCCATTGTGAATACATGCTGCTTTCTAAGTGCCTGAATTTTGATCATGTGACTGGGGTGAGGTTGCTGCTGCAATGGTGCTAAATATGAGGATTGGTCTTATGTCATTTTTCTTTCAGGGCCACTGTAACATTGAAAAGTTGCTAAATGAATGGTTGTAAGCTGAGGACTAATGGTATGAAAGAATCCATTCCTCTTGCAAACCTCTACTTTTCATATTTTAAGCCACTGCATTCACATGACTTCCCTCCAAGGCTTTGGTGCACCCTGAGATGGAAGGCAAATAGATGGAAGGTGGAAAGCTAGTAAATCTCATGCAAAAATCCAACCAACCATGAGGGGACTGCAAACGTTTGCCTATTCATTGCTGTCATCCATTGAACTTTTAGATTTTCCACACTGGATATGGTACCCTTACTAAAGGCTGCCTTTGGATAGTGCTGGAATATATTAACAACCACTGTTTTTAATAGCCACACAAGTAGGAAAGATTTACATGTCATGGACAAGTTGGAGACAGTGGGGAAAAGATATGCTGAAAAAAGCTCTTTGTGGTTATTGGATGCATTACAGATAATCTTCAATGTATGACTGGTCATCAGGGACTATTTGAAGTCATAATGACCTCCCCAGCTATATTTACCACCTGGTTCTAAAGTTATGATGGCCACCATGCCTGCCAAGGTCATGTGACTGTATGCCGACTGCTCACCAACCATCCTACGTTTATGGCCACATGACCACGTTTTGCAATGTTTTTGCTAAAAACTGATAATCTACCTGAAATACCTATGGTGAAGACATAACCAGGTCACACATCTGCAGTCCATATTTATTTAGCAAATAGGTAGCCAGTTTTCAAACTTGAAAGTAATTTTAAAAAAAGCAGCACAGACAAAATAGTAATCAATGGCCTGAACATTCTCAGAAGCAGAAGGTTGATTTGGACAAGACCCACTGGAGATTTACAACAGATTAGCCAGCATTCCTGATTTACAATTACTTAACCTTAGCAGCATCAAATTGGTTTTCTCTTCCCATCCACGATTATATTTAAGCTTAAGATAATCAGGTGAAGGCTTTTGTGTGTAGAAAAAGTTTAAATTCCTTTCCAATATCCCAAAATTATTATTAATAGAGTAGTAGTAGTAGTAGTAGTAGTAGTAGTAGTAGTAGTAGTAGTAGTAATAGTGTTTACCACGGCAGATTACAGGTAGTCCTTGATTTATAACCACAACTGAGCCCAGAATTTCTGTCACTAAGCAAGACAGTTTTTAAATGAGTTTTGTCCCATTTTATGAACTTTCTTGCCACAGTTGTTGAGGCACTACTGAATTTGCATCTGATTCTCTTTGGTGGATTTCAAGATTCAAATAAAAAGAAAATCAGTTCTCGTAAACTTGAAAACTACTAGCAACCATGGGGCTTCATGGCACCAGCAACATTGTTAGATTTGCTTGGCTAGTTTAAATTTTACCAATATCCTCAGCTATTATGCAAAGACAAAAGGTGAAAAAAGAACCTTGAAGATTTAATGTTTGTACCTTGTACCTATGGCACCCAAGGTAACAACGCTGCATCAGTAACTTTGTACTATATAGTGAGCCATTAATCTACCTGAAATACCTATGGTGAAGTGAGGCATTTTAGAATAGGTAACAGAGACTCCCACCTTTGAAACTTAAACCAACTACTATGAAGAACACATTTCTTGCTGAGGCATATTTCCTTCAGTGCCTGTTTAGTTTGCTTCTCGTCACAAAGGACTTGACAGGTAATAAAGTCAGCAATGTGCAGTGAAGCTGGAAAAGATAACTCACCTGACAATTAAATACAGTGTTTTTACATTGACTCTCAGGGCTTGTGAAACCAGTGGGAGCTCAGGGAATGTCACAGAAGATATTAATAGAACACTAAACTAGTGGCCTAGGAATGAGACCGGAGGAATGCTTCTACTTTTTCTCAAGGTACTCCCTCCACATCCAGATATATGCATATCAGCATAAGAGATGGGAAACTAGTACCTCTCCTCTCTATGAGGAGCCCAGAGCTTGTGTGTGTGTGTGTGTGTGTGTGTGTGTGTGTGTGTGTGTGTCTGTGTCTGTGTCTGTGTCTGTGTCTGTGTGTGTGTGTGCGCGCGCGCGTGCTGGATGTAGTCTGGGACTTCACTTTTGTACTTGCCATGATGTATGAAAGTCTGTAGCGATTCTCAGTCATCCAGGTCATGGTTGTCCCAAAGGTGCTTTTTCAGGAGACAACTGGGAAAAAAACAAGAAAGTCCAATTGTCTCCTGGAAAAAGCACCTTTGGGACATGATGATTTTTGTAACATAATTGGAAAACAATAAGCAATGCGCAGAGCATAATGAGAAGGAAAAACCTAAAGGATCAGGAGTTAGTGTCACAACCAAGGCAGTGGTCAGATAAACAAAATTTTAAATCCAGGGCAGAAATGTAATTTGAGAAAACATCTCAGACAGGACCTTTCCTAGTTCTTTTAAACATAAAAACAGTGACCAGAAATATTCATAATTGCAAGATTCTGTTACTGGAACTTTGTAATAAAAGTAGCATTAGCATTCAGAATCTGGTTTAAAATACAGAATAACAGAGTTGGAAAGGACTATGGAGGACTTTTAATCCAACTCACTGATCAAGGAGGATACTCTATAGCATTGCAGACAAATGGCTGCCCATTTTTTTCTTTAAAACTTCAAGTGATGGAGCATCCATAACTGCTGAAGGCAAGCTGTTCCACTGATTAATTGTTCTCACTATCAGGACATTTCTCCTTAATTCTAGTTCAGATCTCCCTTCGATAATCATCTTATTTTCAAAAAAAATTATTGTACTGCCTCAGCTGCTTTAGAGAATTTGATTGATTGATTGATTGATTGATTGATTGATTGATCCCCTCTTATCTGTAACAGCCCCTCAAATATTGGAAGACTGCTATCATTCATCCCTAGTCCTCCTCTTCATTAGACTAGACATTCCCAGTTCTTACAACCGTTCATCATACAGTTTTGCCTCCAGTCCCCTAATCATCTTTGTTGCTTCTCTAACTTTTCAGATTTTCTTCAGACTTTTCCTACTCTGGTCTACTGTGAAGGGCTGATCCAGAGCTTTCAATTTGCCATCAATAAATTAGGCATCATGCTACACTCTCCCTTCCCTCCAGTCATTATTCAGCTCTTAACAAGTGCATATCATGTAATATGTGGGCCACTTTCAGGGGATTAAAAGGGTACATTCTATTTTTTCTTAACTGTAGAGCAGTGTTTTTCAACCTTGGCAAGTTTAAGAGGTGTAGACTTCAACACCCAGAAGTCCCTAGCTAGCTATGCTGGCTGGGGAATTCTGGGAATTGAAGTCTGCCCCTTTAAACTTGCCAAGGTTGAGTAACACTGCTATAGAGAATAGAATGTGCAGTCCCCTCAACTAAAGGAGGATACATAAGATGACAATTGTAAAGAGGGTTTTGCAAGAGCCAGAAAAGGGAGAAGCCTCATCAGCAAGGCCAATCTAGATTCCCCCCCCCCAGTTTTCAAACCAGCATTTCTACACTGACACCCTTAGCTAACTCTTCCTATGTTAGGCAATCAGAGATTTCCCAGATGTGACCAAGAGAAAAGCAAAGCCACCATCAAATTATTACCTTGAGGCCCACTGCTCTTTCATCTTCCTGGGTTACAAAGTGACTAGGTGTGGGCTGCTACAGGTTCACCCAGGTTCGGGAGAACCTGTAGCTAACATTATGGCCGGTTCGGAGAACCTGCAAATCCCACCCCTCGCTAGCTCTGCCCAACCACTCTCCTCTCCTCCCACCCCACCCTCTTCCTCCCAGGAGTCTCAATGCAGCCCATTTTGGATGCGAGGTAAGTGCCGGGTCCACACAGAAGTATGGGGGTAGGGAAAATGGGCCTCCCAGAAGTTCCAGAAGGCCAGAAACGGGCCTGTTTCGGGCCTCCAGAGGACCTCTGGAGCCAGGTGGAGGAGGTTTTCGTCCTCCCAGAGGCTCGAAGAAAGCCTCCGGAGCCTGGGGAAGGCAAAAACGCCCCCCACCAGCACCATGGTGCAGGAGGCTGACTAGGCCACACCCACCATAGCCACACCCACCCAGCAACCAGGCAGAGAACCCATTGTTGAAATTTTTGAAGCCCCCCCCCCCCCCCGAAGTCTGTTAGAACATTCACTAGTGTTCTGCAGCCTCCTTGGTTTCCTGGGTTTGATTCAGAAAGACACTTTATTCCACTGAATAATTATTAAGAAGCATACAGTAAATATCTATAATCACTGCAGACTGGTGAAACCACCCGTTGGGATTTCTCCTTAATAAAGGTATCCCAACAAGATGCTTGCAACGGTGTGAATTAGAAATCTGAAATGACAATGAATGACATAGCAAAATAGAAGCCATTCTTGTAGAGGAAGAAAACTTTCAGGAAACTGAAAAACAGATTTCAGCACAAAATTAAGTAGAAGTGAAACCTGTCTCTGATCTGTTTCTCTACCTTCCTGAATTGCAGTTTGGAAAGACTGGGTTTGCATTGCTTTTTCAACTCATTAAACTTTTTTTTAAAAAAAACTTCACCCTACTTCAATGTTCTACTTCATCTTCTACAGTTAAATATCTCCCTACTTTTCGCCGTTTGCCGTCCATATTCTGTTTTCAATAAAGGGGTGACAGTTTTACATAGAAAAGTTGATTAGATATGAACGGAGCTGCACAAATACACTCACAGCACGACACGTGCTGAGAGGACAATCTTCTCAGTTATATTTTACTAACCTCTGAAGGATGCAAATGTTGCAGAGGCTGGCATTTCTCATGGAACCTTTTCTTCAGTCTGTCTGTTTAAATCTGTTAAGAATCCTCAGATAGGCAGGGCCCTAAAGAGACATTTCAACAAATAGCTTCAATGTCTGTATCAGAATCTGGCTTTGCTTAGAACTCTGAAATGGTGACAAATAGGAGACGCTGCCCTTTTCACGTTCATTACGGGAAAAGTTTCTGACAGTTTGAATGATCCCTGTAACTCAGAAAGAGGGGAGAAAACCTTGACTGAAAGAAATTTCTGAATTTGGGGAAACGAAGCCTTTGCAGCATTGCTCTTCACATCCCAGTTGTCCTTGATCACCTCTGTTATCCCAATTACCATCACCCATTATATTTTAAATGTGAAGCGCCATTTTAATGAGATTTGGTTAAAAAAGATACTTGAAAACATGGAAACATTTGAAATGGCACCCTTCATTCTTCCCTTATCCACCTTTTATGTCAAAACTACCTGGAATGCATATATAATGTTTTTAAAAATGAATTATGAAATATTCTTCCAGCTATGGCATTGAGAGAAGATATTAACAGAATAACAGAATTGGAAGGGACCCTGGAGGCCTTCTAGTCCAACCCTCTGCTCCGGCAGGAAACCCTATACCATTTCAGACAAGTGGCTGTTCGATCTCTTCTTAAAAACTTGCTGCGTTGGAGCATTCACAATTTCTAATATGGATTTTTCAGTGGACTATATCTTCCTTCACTAGTGCTATTTTATTGCCCCAAGGGGCATTAGCATTAAAAGCATAAATGCTACACAGATTTGTAGGTACATCTCTCAGTTTCATGCTTGATCTCTGGCAGATGAAATTGTACAAATTGAATTCCTTTATAAAAAAAAAACGGGTTTGATTTTTGGAAGTGCAGCCTACAAAAACAATTTATTTTATTTACTTATTCAAAAGGCTAATATGCTTGTCCAGAAGACTCTGAGTGGTGTATATTCCTCTCCTACAGCGAGAAGAGTTTTTTAAAAATCAAAATAAACAACCTAACAATATTTAATTAAAAGAACTTCAGGGTCTGATGAACAATCAAATATCAAACAAAATACCATGATGAGAGCTGACTATTTATAGCAGATCCACTCACAGGATTCTTTTAAAGGTCAGGTTGTAACAGATTTCCTACAACTTAACAGGATGAGAGCTAATCTAACCTCGGGAAATACAGTTTTCAAAGACGAGGGGCTGCAAATAAGAAGGAACAATTCCCTCAGTTTATAGCTCAGTTCCTCTAATTATCGTAGGGGTCTTCCCAGTCTTAGTAGATGGGCTGAAACCACTGGAAAATTATTGTTTATTGTTTATTTATTAAATTTATATGCCGCTCATCTCACTGTTAGGTGACTCTGAGCAGCTTACAACATTCTAAAAACAACCGTATAAAACATTAAAATATTAAAATGAACAAAGATTAAATAAACTAGAAACCAGAGTACCACCAAGTTGGGTTACTTGATCTTCACTCACTAACTATATTGGAGAACAATCATCCCAGTCAGGAGGAGGACTGAAGTGAGTCTGGACTCATTATATAAATACAAGAGGTCAAGATCTGACCCTGACTCCCCCTTCCCCCCAAGAATGTATTTGAGCCTTATCCAATGGTGGGATTCAAATAATTTAACAACTGGTTCTCTGTCAGTTCCTCTAATGATTTCTTCCAACAACCAGTTCACCAAACTGATTAGAAACTTAACAACCGGTTCTCCCAAAGTGGTGTGAACAGACTGAATCCCACCATTGGCCTTATCTAGTCTTTCTCAGGCAAAAGCTGACAGTTTGGAGAGATTCCTGTGAAATAGGCATAGAGCAATAAAATAGCTAGCTTGAACTCTATGCATTTGGCTCTGTATCACCCTGGTGTTCCTAGGCTCACTTGCAAAATCATGCCTTTAATGTCTTTTGAAAGATATTAAAGTGGGAGCCAATCTCACCTCTGTGGGTATGTTTTTCCACAGGGAGGGAGCCACCACAGAGAAGGCTCTTCTTTTTGGTCTCACTGGATGGACTTCCTTAAAAGAGGGAACACACAATATACTCTGCCTCTGGTGGGTCAGATAGATGTAACTAGGAAAAGATGGTCCTTCCAATAACCTGGTCCCTTATTGATGATTCACCATTCATATTGCTGTGGTATTGATGTCAATCTGTGTGTTTACCTATGTCGGTATGATTCACCCTTTGTCTTCCATCAACATCCCTCTAGGCATCTCTTCTGCCTCTTCATTTCCTGGACATTTTCAGTAACCAAAGTAACTGCTTTGAGTGGCAAACAGGGAAAGATCATTCAGATGCAATGATACCCTGGTCCCCATTGCCCTAACATTCCAGCTGATAACTGGATCTCAGCAAAACTGTTCAATGGCATTTCAGGAATCTCCCCAACACCCTCTGGAAGTAAGTGATTCCTTAGACGCTTGGGGAGGGCCAACTGAGTAGCTCCATCTTCTACAAAGATGTTCCCACCCTATGGAATACTCACTTAATAAGAGAGAATGTTTGGTTCTTTATGTATAGATTTTGCTAAACCATACATTGACTAATGATTATTGATTCTTAGTAATGTATTTGAGGGAGCATGTGGAAGGGAAAATCCTATTCACCACTGAACCTTTTTCATTGGACTGGTATAATTCAAAATCCAACAAAAACATGGTGGTCAGGAATAAAACCTGATATTGCCATGGTTGTGTTCCACCTTGTTTGTACTGAGAAACATGGATTTTGAATGTCTACAAGAAAAACTGATTTAAGTTAAGGGCCTTGGAAACACATATTCATGGCTAGCTCTTTGAAAAACAGTTGAATCTTCTTAGTCTTTCAGAGAACTATGGAGACCTGGCTGTTTCCCCCATACATTGGATATTGGCTAAGCCTATTTTGTAAATGAGGGTTTGTTTATTTGTTTATCAATCAAATTTATTTGCTGCCCATCTCACAGTTCAAGGCGACTTATCCCTTGCCTTGGGTATGTATTGTGATTTGTTATATTGATCTATTTTTATTTAGGCTTGATTTTGTTTTTTTTATTGATACATGCTGCCCAAATCACACATTTTGACTTTGCTGCCTTTATAAATCTTTAAATCAGATAAATGTATTCAAAATCTCTAGATCAACACGCCAAGCAGAAGAGTGTTTAAAAAAAAGAGGATCTTAAATCTGAAAAAATTGTTCAGGTTTTAAGCTCAGGAAGTTCATCTGGAATTAGACTTCAAAATCAGTCACGAATGGGCAAGTTTAAGTTATCAGTACTGGGGATGTTTCTGTTCAGATTTGTGGATGCAGTTATTTTTAAGTGTGCTGTGGCTACTGTAGTGATGGCTTGTTTGAAATGAAGTGTGATTATCACATGAATGCTACAAAATTGCTACCACTCTAATAGGGCGTAATTGGCAGGCAGTCTGGAATGTCCCTTAATAGTCCAAAGCACAATAGAGAAATTGTTTTATGTAGAAGCCCAAGTGAACTTTGTCTTTTCCAGCCTCAAAAGAATGTTTGAGCCATTTATGGCTATAAATCAGAATTATTTTTAACAGTGATCTTTATGATTTAGAGAAAATGGCTTCCACCTCAGAAGAAACAAATGGGAACAAGCCTTTGGCATTAGTGTTCTAAACAACCTTTATATGTTTCAGTGCCAATTAGAAAGAGATGACAGAAATCAAACTAACATAGACTTATTTCCATCAGATTCATGTGTATTTTTCTTCTTTTCTTTCAATGGATTCTCCAATAAAATCATTATAAAATATTGCTAAATGTACATTAAAAGGTCCTGGTTTCTGGTCTGTAGACAAAGAAGAGGGAGAAGCTTATTTTTGCTAGTTTGAATTGTGGATGGATTTAATGCATTTATGTCCTTACTTTCTTCCAAAGCTCAAGACAACATAGTTGTTGTCCCCCATTTTATCTATACATGCAATTACATTAGAAGATTAATTAGAAAACTGACTCAAGAGAAACAAGATGAACCTTACAATACTTGGAAATGAGTCCAAATTTACACTAAGCTTGTTTTTAGGTCTATAGTGAAAGAGTGTATATATGTAGAATTATGTTTTAACTAGCTGATAACCCAGCGTTGCCGGGGTATTTATTTATATAGGGAAAATGTCCAGACCAAATATGATTTCTATTGTTGGATTTTCCCCCTTACCAGAGGGAGCCCCCTTGTGGAATACCATGAAGCCATTACCACGACAACTCCACTGCACTGTACAGTAGAAGCCATTTTTATGGCAATACAGTAGAAGCCATTTTAAGGCAAAACAGGCTGTATCTTAACAGAACACACACCCAAGGGGTGTTAGGGGTGTCTTACCCCCACTTATTTTTTCCAGAGTATAAGTCATCTGTGTACCATGTTTGGTATCTTTTTTTTAATATGGTGGTCGCAATCCAACACCATCATTCTTTTTAGCACATCAAATCCTGTTGAATCCTTTGGGTTTAAACACATCTAACACATTGCATCATCATTTGCCGTTAGAAGAGGGGGGTTACAAATGTGGTAGCATTGAAGTTCCATGGATTTATGGATAAAATTAATTATCTAGATGAAGTGTTATTTGTCTTTGGGACTGAGACAGCTCCCCAGGGCAAGTTATTCTGCCAAGAGTTACTTTTTTTTTCCTTCTCAGCAGTTCACCGTATCATTGGCCTTGATATTCTTCTTGACCATCTGGTACGGATGAACTTAGAAAATATTATTTCACAATGGTTCCTTAAGGATCAGATGCTGGAGAACTTTTATTCAACTGCTCGGTCACAGATATGGTATTTCACAGAATTTGACCGAGGGTCCCACGATAATTAAGAACTATTAAAACTATGGCAATAAATTATGCAGGAATTGTGTAATGGTATGTTGTTGCTGGGTGTCATTCAGCTCTATGTCACCTTTTCACCCATTACCAGGAACAGAACACTATTGATGTTCTGAACTGTTCTCTAGAGAGCATAAAAGAGCCAGTTGAGAAAGTGATCTAATCTAGACCTGTGTAGATGGGATTGCTACCCTCTTCATACAAACACACAAACATTGTACAATCAGCTGCATAGTTAGGTGGTACTTCTAGCCTAAGCATTGAATCTGGATGATCAGATAATAGCTTTGACTAAAAATGTTCAAATTAGGCTGATACGGAAACTGCATATATTATTGACAGAGCTAGGCTTGACCAAGGTGATGCTTACCGTATGTACCTGTATTGTTGTTGAACTCTCTGTAGCCCTTCCTAAGAAACTGCAAGCAATTTAAAGTAAAGCGACAAAAATATTGATGTGTAATTGCCTAGGAAATTATTTTACATCTGTCCTCTAAGAGCTAAACAGGATACTAGTTCATCTCTGAGCATAATTCAAAGTTTTAATAATCAATAAAACTCCAGGATACTACCAAACGACTGTTTTTATTCTAACATGGCAATGTTCCAAGATCTGGTGATAAGCCCTTCTCTATTTTCCTATTGTGCGGGAGGCCCAACCAATGAAAAGAAGGCAAAGGAGCTTTTAGGTTATCAGATCTACAACTACAAGATTTTTGTTGTTGTTGTACCCTCTCTTTCCTTTTTGAGATGGCAAAAAAAAACCTCTTGTTTTGATTAGTGTTTCTTTTACTAGATAGATTTCATTGGATGATTCTGTCTTACCTGCTACAAAAATGTTTGCACTCATTTTACTGTGTCTTGTTGTTCTTCCCAGCTTCTGATTGGCACGAAATATACAATTTGATATCAATACACCAAGTCCACTACGCATGTAGTCTTCTTGATGTATGCTAAGAAACATCCAACATCATGTCAGTTTCAATGGCATGCCTGGCCTTGAAATCCCTAAATTTGATTCCATGAGTAATAATTATTAGCTATATAGCACAGCTACAAGAAATCATGCAATTATTTTTCTGAAGACTATTTTGTTATTATTTATAAACACTCTATCTGTTGCTGTAAAACAACCCTGAGACATATGCAGGCAGATAAAACACCAAATGTTGAATGTACTCATTATTATTGTAGCAGCCTTTACATTTATGTATTTCCATTTTGTTTTGTGATCCTAATTTGACAAAACTGGTTCCTATCTCACATTAGTTCTTGAATGCTGTCTATAACTTATCTTTACACTATTGGGGTATTTAGTTAATAGAATCCCTTGAAACTACACCTAGAGAATAATCACTGAACTGTGGTGGCACAGAGATTACAATACAGTATTGTAGGCTGACTCAGTTTACTGCCAGGAGTTCGATTTTGACCAACTCAAGGTTGACTCAACCTTCCATCCTTCAAGGTTGGTAAAATGAGGACCAGATTGTTGGGGGCAATATGCTGACTCTGTAAACCATTCAGAAAGGGCACTAAAACACTATGAAGTGGTAGATAATTAATAATAATAATAATAATTAATAAGTGCTAATTGCTATTCCTGTATGGATTAGCCTCACTTCCATCTCCTCTATGGCAAAGAGACATGATGGCACAGTGGTTAGAATGCAATCCCGCAGGCTAACTCTGCTCATATTGCCAGGAGTTCGATTCCTTCAGTCCTGACCTGCTCAAGGTTGACTCATTCTTCCATCTTTCTGAGGTCAGTAAAATGAGGACCCAGATTGTTGGGGGCAACATGCTGATCCTGCAAACCATTTAGAGAGCTCTATAAAACACTAAGAAGCAGTATATAAGTCTAAGTGCTATTGCTATCAAAGCTTACCTTCCTTTGTATTTGACAACCAAAAGCTATACTCAGATGAGCCTAGCCTGTAAACATTTAAGCTGGTTTAATCAGCCATGACTTTTTCCTCATCCTTTCATTCTCCATGGTTATTTCTAAAATTTGCCTGCACATGATTTGTGTGTCTTTACATTGTAAGAATTATTTTAAAATGTTAAAAACAACTCCAAATGGTGTGTTCAGGATAAAATTTGTTCCTTGGGTGTTTTTTCTTCCTTTTGGCCCCGGTACAGTGCATTGGAAAGAAAGAAAATTTATTGTATCAAATTTAATGACATAATGAATTCTCCCCCTACAGACCACATAGAGACTCCATTCACTCCTGCACTTTGAGCCTTTGCCTTTAGCATCAGATGGGTCATTAGTCTGTAATCCAGCAGCTAGCCTCTTTGGAATCTAAACTAAATCAGCAAGTACCATATCAGTAGTTTCTGAAATATGACTGACAGGTCAAGTGTCCTGAAAAGGACTGCCTGGGGCAATCAGGGTATGACTAGAACAGAAATAGCCATGAATGTGCAAAGCACAAATTCACGAAAGACTTCATTCATTCTAACTCACTAAACAGCAGCTCTTTAAGTGATTTGACTTCTATTTTGTGTTGTTTTTAGCCAATAGGTCATTCAGGAAAATTGTCCTGCTTGTGCCAATAAGTTTAACATACAGATCAGTGGTTTGTGGGCTTCAAGCGAATGATAGTGCGAGTGCGCGTAGCTGTGTGTGAGTGCGTTTGTTCATGTTCCACCCCACCCACTGCTGCTGGCTTTTCTCTGCCAGAGCTTAAACAGAGAAGTTTTATCATTACAAATTTCCATGGAAGACTTCTGCTTATTTTTTGCAGGCTGACCAAATGACTCAAGTGCTGAAAAATTGCTTTTCTCATTTCATAGTCCAGCTTCAGAATTACATTGCTTTCTGATGTGTTTGTCTCCAGGGACAAACAGAGCCCTTTGAACCCCACCACTTTGGCCCTGTCACAATCCTACAAGGAGACACAAGCTATCAGATAATCACCAACCTAAAGTCATTTATGTTTTATCAATGAGATACAACTTGAGCCAAACTTCTGTGTATTGAGATTCAAACACCATTTCATTCTTTTAGGGAAACCCACAAAATGCCAATCCAATAGAATTGGGATGTAGATGTTCTACAAAGATGTTCTCCATACATAGTCTTGCTTCTAAATACAGAGTAATGAATGCGTAGATAACTTTTTCTACCAACAGTTCTATCCATAGAATTGAACAAAAGACCAGTTCTCAGGGAAAGTACATTGCACTGGACTCAATTAATATTAATGTGTGGGAACATTAAAAAGGGAATCAATGTAATCAGAATAGAGCCAGTTGTGCAGAGTTGAGTTAATGGCCAGTCTTACTGCAGAAACACCATAACCCAGAAGCAGTCAATCCATCAATTTTGCATACCTAACCTTTCCCACCCCCCATATCTCAAAAAAACTTGAGATGTTCTCCAGTGTCTAATTTACTGCCAAGATGGGCAGCAAGACAGCAAACTTCCTCAATACCAATTGGCTGCAATGCCCATGCCACATCAATTTTGCAACCTTCCTACCAATGAAGAATGATGAATCTTTGATAATGATAAGCATACTGTGCTCACAAGGTCTTTATAAAGAAAGCAATTCAATCTAATGGTTTCTTAATGAAATATAAATCCTGCAAGGGTCAGTGGTGTGTGTGTGTGTGTGCGTGTACATGCAAAATATATAATTGTATGTGCAAGGGTTGGTCATTGGTAGCCCTCCAGACAATGGTGAACTACAACTCGTTCAGCACTGATGACAGGATTGCTGGGAGGTGAAATTCAGGGACATTTGGAGGAACATAAATTGTCCATAACTGAGCTCAGTCAGCAAATTTCTATTGGATCATACACTATAGTAGCTGCTCAAACTTCTGATCCATCTGGTCCTCCTAATGAGCAAAGTTTATAAAGTACATATAATCGAATGGTTATCTGGAACGGTGGGAAGGAAATGAATCTTCATTGCACAACTGCTCTTTTTCAGATTGCATCAGAAAACTTTAAAGAAAGTACACAAATCAGCTCTTACTGGAAAAGAAAACCAAAGCAAAGCAAAATCAACTTCCTTCAACAATAGTGATGTGATTAAGCTCGCCTTTTCAGAAGGAATACGAGATTTTTAAAACACAATATGGCAGGGGTGTCAAACTCAATTTCATTGAGGGCCACAACACATTGAAGGTTGTGTTCGACCTTAGGGAGCCAGAGTGGGCATGGCCAGTTCAACATCACTTGTGTCAGGGGCACCTGTGGTGGCCCAAGTGCTCTGCCAGAAAAATGGGCTACCGAGCTCTGTTTTCAGCTGCGATGGCCTCCTGAAATCTTCTGCCAGCAAAAATAAAACTTGTGGTCCTCCTGAGCTCCATTTTCATTGGCAGAAGCACCACAGGTCGGTCTTTCACTGTTTTCATGGGCCAGATCTAAGCACCCCAAGGATCCATAATGCAATATGGCATTAATCCTTTTGGCCTCTGTATTTAGTTTCTCCACTCTCTGACTATCAATAGGAAGCTGTGGACATCCAGATTTGCTGGATTAAGAATCCCAGCAGCTCAGAGGTGTCTAACCTTGGCAACTTTAACTTTAAGACTTGTGGACTTCAACTCCTACAATTCATGGCTGGTTGAGGAATTCTGGAAGTTGAAGTCCACAAATTTTAAAGTTGTCAAGATTGGACACCCCTCCTGTATCCCATCTAGAATGACTAATAGCAAGAGTGTCTAGAGTGTGTTTCAGTGAAAAAATCAAGATAGAATTGCAACTGAAACAATTAAAATCCTTCCCCTTTCTCCTTTTGACCAGTAGTAAGGAATGAATGATTTCTTTGTCTCTGGCTTTGTCATTGTTAAATTGTGTATTTGTTATAGCAACAAAACTGCTTTAAAAAGCAAAATTAAAAAGGGAGTTGTTGTTGTTTTTAAAAATCATTCCGGGGAAGGGAGGGAAAACAGCCACCACCACAGAACCAGCAAATGACAACTGGTTTCCTCAGTAATATCATCCAACAGATTTTCTACTCACCTTCACCTGATAAAAATGAAGAGATTTCAAAATCCAGCAGATGTTTCAGGAACTTGGCTGTTGAAATATGTTTGCTTTATATAATCAGACAGCCAACTCAGGTGTTCATTTTTCAAGCATATTGCTGTGTTTTCCCTTTTGTAAGGGAAAAAAAAGAAATCCTATCCATAAGAGTAGATACTTTAGCTGATGTAAATTGATATTGTTTGGCCATATGGCTTGCAAGATCTATGTATCAACACTCCATCTAAGATACATAAACAAATAGCCCCCCACCCACCCCCACCCACCCCAATGTATACATACAAATGCACAAGTGATAAAAACTAATTTAAAAATGAACCATTTAAAATTCTGCTTAAGGTTTTATTAAACTACCAAAGGTGCACTGTTGCCAGGGAATTCTCCCCTGTTATAACCTTGGTATGTTTAGATATTTATTTTCTGGATTTAGAATTGTTAACCAAAACAGCTTTATTTTCACCTCTAGTACATAAACGTTTTTCACCCTATTTCTCCAATCCACATTTTTTATTTCTATCTTATAGGGTATTATTTATCCTACCATATTTTCTCTAATCGTTCTACTCATCAAAGCTATTAAGGAAAGTGCTTAAGAGTTTAGGGCCCAAGAATTATAGCACCCTACTTTCCATTTCTCTAAAATTTGGTGAAAATTAGTACTATTTCATATAGTTTTGATATGGTTTTCAGCTATATTTCCATTAAGTTAAGCTATCTATGGTGCCTATAGTTACTTGATTGCTAATTAGAACACCATAGGGAATGCTGCCAGTGCTTTGCTCAGATCAAACTACACATGTAAATAGCATTCTCATAATCTACTAGGTATATTACCAGATCAGAAAAATAAATTCAGATAGTGTGGCAAGATTAGCTTTTGATAGATCCCTATTTATTTCTGAGGAGGTCACTGGAAGCACCAGCTGGGCCGGAGACATTCATTAGTTTCAAATATTAGTGTAGCTCACTCATGGAAAGGACCTACAAATGAAAACCACATGCCCTCAACACCCTGCCTACAGAAAGGAACAGGCACTTGCTTTTTCTAGTATAGGCAGAAAAAGCAGGGGAATCAGAGGTGGTATTCAGCCGGTTCACCCAAACCGGTAGTGGAAATCATGGGTGAGCCTGCCCACCCCCCCCCCGGCTCTATGCCATCCTATTTAGCTGCGCCAGAGGTGGGTTCCTACTGGTACGGTATGGTACGGTACGGTCAAATAGGTAGTAACTTCGGTGGACATGTGACTCTACCAGTTCTATCAGTGGTGCCATAGGTGCCACCATCCTATTTTGGGGATTATTTTTCACTACTGGGCATGCGTGCATTGCGTGCATCATGAGTACACACACGTGAAGCATGTCCCTGAGCAAACCAGCAGTAAAATAAATCCAGAACCAACCTCTGAGTTGTGCAATGCATGCAAACTGCATGTGCGATCGAAGTGCATGCATGGAAGACCGAGCGCATGCATGGATGCTTGTGCTCACATTTGCGAACCTGTAGGGAAAGTAAGTGAATACCACCCCTGAGGAGAATCCACCCATGATCCCATGGCCAATATTGTTGACAAAGCTGAAGAATGGACTAAACTCTGGGCAGCGATTTCTTAAACCACTTTCCTTCCAGTCTGTTTCAGTGTAAGAGACAATTGAATTAAACCTACTCCATTAGGAACGCTTTTCACACAGAGGCAGTCAATGACGGGGCTGGGGAATCCTGAAAGAGAATGATTGGGTGAATGAATCTTGTGTCCTCTTAACGAGTGGTTAGTGGATTTTCCAAATTGCTGAGAGAAATTGCTTAGTGATCAAAAACCTGCAGATTCAAAGGAACATGATTGTGCTTTGCCCACAGGATCTACTTGGTCTGGAATTCGAGGTTTTATGAAAATTGCTTTTTAGTCTCATATGATTTATTTCATATGAACTATGAAATGATGGACTAGCTTGGGTTTTAGGGTAATATCTGATCTTTTTCTTACATTCAGTTACCTAGTCACCTTCATTGCTGTGCTATTTTGAGAAGCAAACATACTTTTTCCTGTCCTGAGATATTTTATGAAAAGGCTTTCCCCACAAGTGCCAATTTAATGACTCCCATGACACTCCGAAAATCTCCAGACCCTACTAGTAAACAACTCCAGCTAGCTGATGATGGTCAAGAAGATGAAACTTAATGGACAGGATAATGGGAGTTGGAAGTCAACATCGTATGTAAAGGGCCACAGTCCAAAGAGCAGCTTATAACTTCTCATAAGATGTTGATTCAAACATATAGTATTGTATTCTTCGCAGGGAAGCTGCCACCAGTTTTGGTCTTTTGCATTCAACATAC
Source organism: Thamnophis sirtalis (assembly GCF_051295495.1). Lineage (NCBI taxonomy): Eukaryota > Metazoa > Chordata > Lepidosauria > Squamata > Natricidae > Thamnophis > Thamnophis sirtalis. The sequence goes on from NW_028261381.1 coordinate 38,479,511, forward strand.
ACAGGCAGCTGTTGCATCTATCCAGCAGTGTATGAACCTAAAATAGTGGAACACAGCTCAATTTCTGAAACTGTTTTCCTATCAACCATATTACTTTTTTTCAAAAGGAGCCAGCAATGTTGAGGCCACCTAGATTCTGATAACAGAGCTCTCCCTTACCTTTCTAAATCTGAAAGCTGTTCCCTACTCTGATGCTGTCCTCCCCACTCAGGAGCAGCCAAGCTGTAACAGCTGAGCCCCACTTTAAGCCTGATTTCTTTACAACAGTCACTAATCTCTCCCCAACTTTTCAGTGTTCTCTCTAGGCCTCATTTATGAAGTGTTGCAACTACAACCTTAAAGGTTTTTGATTGCACAGAGTGTGTTGCAAAGATCAGCAAAATATTCCCTCTTCCTCCTCCTCCTCCTCCTCCATGACCATCACCACCAAGCCCATTGATCACCTTTTATTCACAAATCAGCTGATTAGGCACGGCCTAATGGCTGCGCTAAAGGGCTGTGCCAGTCTCCAAGCCTGCTGAACAATAGGCCAGCATCAAAGTTGTCCCTACAGCTCTTTTGTGTCACAATAATTGAGCCATGATGGTGCAGTGGTTAGAATGTAGCATTGCAGGCTAACTCTGCGGACTGCTAGGAGTTCAATCTTGACCTAGCTCAAGGTTTACTCAGCCTTCCATCCTTTGAAGATCAGTAAAATGAGGACTCAGATTGTTGGGTGTGATATGCTGACTATAAACTGCTTAGAGAGGGCTGTAAAGCACTGTGAAGCTGTATATGTCTAAGTGCTATTGCTAAGTGCTATAACAGGAATACTACTATAAGGCAGGAAAAGTTAAGGCAATCAGTTCGATTCCCTCAGTTTTGTGTGGCCTCACCAACCTAAGGTGGTGGTAGAGTTGGGGAAATGTTGGCACTCATCCAACTGCCCTTCAACTCACAGATGCTATTACCTTTGCTCCACCTGCCAGACGATTTCTGAACTAGCACAGAGGTAGGCCAGAAGGACACAAGATGAAGAACAAGCAAGGTCCATTCCACACTAGAGCTTCAAGGAACTGGCCATGTTGGCAACCAGTTCTGTCTTTATCAGCAACAGCACATGCCAGGAGCCCATAGACAATCATGGAGCTGGAATGCTATAGGCAAAATAGAAACAGTAAAAAGCACAGCTATGCAAACCCACTTGTGGGCTTATGCAGTGGAAACCCATAAGCTGCTCACTGGTAAAAGAATGAGAAGCCGGTTCTCTTTCCCAGTTTAAATCAACTTTCTGTGCAATATGGGACTAGCGTTCTCTCAAGAGACCTTTCATGATCAATGAAGTATGCTAATTGTCTGGGGAGAAGAGAGGGGGGAAACCTACTTTAAACTGGAACAGCTGAAATAAATTGAAATTGTCTCAGCTGTGGACTAGCAATGTGAAGAAGGTAATGGCATGACATAAAGTTTTTTAAAAATGTCATCAAACAATGCTTTAGCTGCAGTTAGTGGGATTACCTTTCATGGGAAAGGAGTTCTCTTTATGTTCTAAGTCAGGCATCCCCAAACCTGGCAACTTTAATCTGCTGGCTGGGGAATTCTGGGAGTTGAAGTCTATAAGTCTCGCCAAGTTTGGAGATCCCTGTTCTGAGCCATGCCAAAACTCCTTATGGCTGGAGCATCTTGGTGTACGAGAGTATTCCACAGAGAATTGCCAAAGTGAGGTTACCAATCTCAGTTGGGACAGACTGATTCTGGTGACAAAGTTTCAAGCATTCAAAGACTCTTCTAGAGCTAAAAATAATAGGTCCTTTTCCAAAGCAAGTATTTAGTCTTGTTGACTAAAATAATGGTTCTCTATCTCCAGTTCAGGTCTAGACTTTACCATAAAAAAGTTGCTTTATTTATGTGATGCTCTAAAAAGTATCACATTTGCACCTAAACATTGGATTTAGCCTTTGATTTTATTTTGCTATGATGTGTGTTTTGTTTTTTGTTTTTCATTTCTAACACACCATGAATAACAGAGGTACATTTGCTGGGTTGATGCTCTTACCAAAAAGTATCTAAATTGCCAATATCTTGGTTGCTTTGAAACTGATGGATTTATCTGCCAGTTATCTTCAAGTGTTTAAATTTATTTCAGTAATTGTTTGGAAGTCATATGCAAGATGTTTTGGGTTTACTCTCAACCTTTTTTGACAAGGTTTGAATATTTAAAAGTGCACATCCAATAAAAAACTATCATTCATTTTGGAATGCTTCCATCTCAACATTTTTATTTTATTGAATTTCTTGTAATTTGATTGTTATGAGCTGCCCGGAGTGTTGAAAGTTTGGTGCCATACAAATGTATATTGTTTTTGTTGTTTTGTTGTGTTGTGTTTTCGGTTCCCAAACAAGTAGAATCGGTCTGTGGGCAATCTGTGATTATTATCTCTTCTCCCACTTTTAAATACTGAGAACAAACAGGAAAAATCTCTGTCGCTCCCTGAATTGGAGCAGATTCTACACTAATAAAAAGCTTCTTTCTGCTAGCTTCCTACAAAAAAGAAGAAGACAGGAGACAGAAAACAAATTAGTTACCTGACATCTTATGCTGAAAGGGAAACTGAGAAAAATAATTATCAGTTTCATATCTGCTCCTTTTTCAGGGCTATTGAGGAGCACCTGTAAAGCCCTCAGTCTTTCATTTCCACTACAAGAGCTGAAGCTCAATCACCAGGAGAAGGTGAGACAATGGCCCCATCCAAGAGGGATCCAGAGGTCCCTCATCTTATCTTTCACATTCTGTTAAACCAATTTGCAGCATTTACAGTAGAAATACACTGTAGCTCAAACCACATCAGCTCCCAGGCATCCGGTACAGAGAATCTTTTGGGTCAGTGAAGATTCCTTGTGTGGAAGAACTCTTAGACCAGCTTTTACCAATGTTCCATGTTTTGTTTTACACTAAGAATAATTTGCTATCTAAAGGCAATGGAAGAAGCGATTCAGCAGATTCTCAGATTGGATGGGATGAAGTTCATCATTTTGTATCAGGCCGACCAGCAATCTGGTTTAGTATATCTGTTTTCCTCCTCACAAATTCTAGACTATGAGAAGACCAAAATACATCTCTATTGACATAGCTCATAATCCGAGAGAGCACAGCTGCTCTCTTTTCCAACTGATGTAAAGCCATTGTAAGTATCTCACCTTTTGGGAGAGCTGGTGTATGGTGCCTTTTGTTTTTTGCAGTTTTGAGCTAATTCCGAGAGGGAAAGACAGAGAGGGAAAGGGAGAGAGGGGTGAAGGCGGGATGGATGGAGAGAGGGAGGGAGGACACAGTAAAATGTGGGATGATGATACTCATGTTGCAAGTGCCGGTAATAACATTGAGAATCCCCTGCCTCAGCACAGAAGAAAAAATAGGGAAGGAAGCAGTCCATTCTGCAAACTGCTTACTGAATCACTTAAATATATATATATATATATATATATATTCCTGATGGGATGTTGTGGTGCTCTGGCTACAGCCTGCAACCCAGACCCTGCATCAGTCCCTTCCTCATTTATCCTGCTGCTTCTACTCTTATCTTTGAGATCCTGATACAACCAACAGAGAAAAACTTTCTTCCTCCTCCCCCCCCCCCCCAGCTAATGAGAATTTTAGCTCAGCCATATTTTCTCACAGATCATCTGCGGCTTCAGTCTTTGCAGAGGAGGGACTCTACAATCTGTTACACTTTTCTTTCCTTTTCCTCCATCCTCCTTCAGCTAATTTGAACACTTTTTTTTTTTTTGCTAAAACCATACAGTTTCTCGGGCATTTCATAATCTCCTGTTGTCTGCTATCGTTTGATTCGAGTTGGGGAATAAAACGGTCCCTGATCATACGGTCTCATATTACATCGCTGTGATTTTTATAGCCTGGGGAAGTGTCTGAACAATATTTCTCCAAACAAAACAGGGCATTCTCCCCAGCAGGATGTCACTGGGCAGCCACTTCTTCCTTCAGCCCGAAAACAGCCCAAAAACTTGGCAAGACTTGCTTTTTGGGCCATTTTCAGGGCATTTTTAGGCCATTTTCAGGACATCTTTCAACTGTTTTTGGACTGGGCTGGTTTTGGGCTGGTTTTTGAACCATTTTCAGTCTGGTTTTTGGGCTGTTTCCAGGCCAGTTTCCAGGGCTGTTTTCAGGCTTTTTTTCAGGTTGTTTTTGGTCCAAAAAATGGCTGTAAAACGGCCTAGAAAATGGCCCAGAAAACAGGCTGAAAAACAAGCTGGGGTGTGGCCAGCCAGTGATGGGATTTGTTCGTTCACTGAACTGCGCAGAATCTTAACTACTGGTTCGCCTGAACCAGTGCGACCTGGCAGCAACCCACCTCTGCTTTAGCCCCTTTGCAAGTGGAAAAATTATGGTGGGTCAATTCTCCCTCTTTTCTTCTCTTTTTCTTGTTCTAACTTGTGCCAGTCACATAAAAACTGGTCTTAAATCCTGATGCAGAGAAACGTTCAGAGGCTGGGACTTCTATCTCAAGTGATGGCACAATAATAAATGTGGCAAGGAGATATTCTTTGAAAGCTAGTTCTTGGATCTGTCCAAGCACCCATACTGGATCCTTTGAAAAAGGGTGGCTCCTTGGAAAACCTCCTCAGTCAGACAGTGGCTTGTTGTCTTCCTGAGAGATGCTCAGCTGAGCTCTGATCTCTTCAGCCCCAACTGAAGAAGAGATGATCTCCCCAGAGCTTTTACATGTGCTTTAACTGGTTCTAAACCAGACTTAGCTAATAGGTTTATTCTCAATTTTCTGGAGTTCTGTTTGTCAACAATTACTTTTTATTTTGGCCATCACCAAAGTGAAGAGGCAACACAATTTGATGTAGATGGGGAGATGCTACAGGTATCCAGATCACATTTACCTTGATTTCAGAATTATCTGCAAGTCTCCTGAGAAAAATGTGGTTGACTCCTAAAGGAATACGATATACTTTGTTCCTTTCCAGTATCATCTGGTGTTAGGCTACACAGAGGTTTTCTTTGAAGCAAACATTAATTTATTTGGAAAACCTTATGTGGCCATAAATTTGGGCAACCCATGGCTACATCAATAAAAACATTTTAAAAATCCCCAAAGAAACAGTTAAGTAACAATTATTTTATTCTTGTTTTTAACTTTTTTATTACAATGTTTATATATGGCTTTTATGTTTTTATATCTATTTGTACACTGCCCAGACGCGCTCTATGAGGGAGATAGACAGTTTCTAAATATAATATATAAATAAATAAAAATAAACACCCTGGTTGCTATTTCTGTGTATGATGTTCTTTATGTTTTCTTTTAACTTTCTTAGCTGCCCAGAGTCGTGGATTTAAAATGGATGGTCATATAAATTGAAGTAATAAACAATAAGCCTTTCCCAATAACAATCAGTGAGCTCATCACCCTCTCCCCCCATCCCAATGCATGGAGGAAGAATCAGCTTTTTAAGGTCTTCCCAAAGGCTAGAAAGGGAGAGGCCTATCAGGTCCCAGTGGGAAAATTTTCCACAAGGCAAATACTGCTACTGAGAAGGCAGATTTCCTAGGTTCTGCTAGACAATGGCCTTTAAGAGAAGGAACCTGGAGCAGTCCCACTCTATCAACCAGGGGGATGGACAGAAACCCTCAGGGAATCATATTTCTCTTCCCTAGCACAGTGTAGCATAAGGAGAGGCACAGCCTGGAGGCAGAGTCAAGAGAGGAATCTGCTTGGAGTCATTACGTTCCTGCAAGCAGACTAAGTCCATCCCACTCTTGAATTACATCGACCCTTACCTCAGCACCAATTTAGTGCTGACCATTAGTTGATTAGATTCTTGTGAAACTCTTGAGTAATGAATCTTGTTAACTGGAACTTAACTTATGGTCCTCATTCTTCACACTTAACATATGACCTCACTAAGTATGTAAAACAGCAGACAGAACCAGGAGATATTTCTTCTCATGTTTTCCCTGGCAACTTCTGCTCCTCTAACGGAATATGTTAAAGAGGAGCATGCTTACCTCTTTGCCATAACAAAACTAGGAGGTGGACAGCACATTCATTAAAAGCTATTTAGCTGTTTGTCTTCAGAGGAGAGAGGAAAAGGTCAGAATTCCACTGTGAACACTTCCAAAATTCCCTTGCTCCTATTTTCTGCTAATAATTAATTTAAAATAAGTTATGATATGATATCATGTATCACAGGGAAACAATTTTTGAATTAAGGTACCTTAAATGGATTATGTATGGATCCAAAATTTGGGATCTACCACTCTTATGGGATTGAAGTTTCAAGGAGCTTCAGACTACTTGTACTGGCATGAATATGTTGCAGAAGATTCTTGAGAGTCCTTTGGACTGCAATGAGATTAAACCAGTCAACCCTAAAGGAAACCAACTTTGCAAGGACAGATAATGAAGCTAAAGTTCAAATACTTTGGCTACCCAATGAGAAGGGGGGACTCATTGGAAAAGATCCTGATCTTAGTAAAGATGGAAGGCAAAAGCAATGAGGACAGCAGAGGATGAGATGGTTAAATAGTGTCTTCACCACAGTGGACATGAATTTGGACAGACTCGGGATACAATGGAGAACAGGGGAACTGGCACACTGTGGTTCGTGGGATCATGAATAGTTGGACATGACTTAATGACTGTACAATAACAAAAAACAATCCTAGAAGAAGAAAACAATATTCTGTGGCTTGGTATTCATATCTCATGGGAATCCTTTGATTTTGACACTGTTGTCTCCACTGCACATCCAAGTGTTTTTGCTTTTTTAACCATCACAGCCCTACAGATTTTGAAAACATCTTTGACAGTTACATAGTGTGGTTTCCCACCACTCCTGGATCAGTGACCATGACTTCTGTTTTCTTTTCTGCCAAGAAACCCACCACCCAACTCTGACTGCACCTTGCTGTCAAGCCCTCAAACCGCCTAGTTTTTCATGTGGTCAAATTTTAGTCTTTTTAAAAAAAAAAATTATGAGGCTTTAATTCTTTCACTGCGTGTTGCCCTGTCAAAGCATGATATTTAGCTTTCAATGGGATATAGCTGTTAGGACACATCTCTTCTTGAAATGTGATCAACACCTGAGCCCATTCACATGTTTTACCTCGATAAAGCTTTTTGCGTAATAGTTTTGTCTCATAGACAAGCATCTATTTATTTATTTTACATAGAGTGGAGCATCTAAATCTTTCTCTCATAGAGAATTCAGGGCATTTCTTGAGAAGGCTACACACGTTCCTTGTTGTTCAACTGAGAACAATGTAAGATTTTTGATATCATGTCTTAGTAATTCTTATCCTGCTTAAGCCTCTAACATAAACTCCAGAATGGTTTCTTTTTAAATAAGGAAAGAGCCCTGGTGCCTACTTTATTACAGGAAATTCACGTTGGACAAAAATAAATGAAACTTCTTCCAGTGTACTGCCCCTCAGCTAAGGAAAGAGTCAGTAGCTGCCCCCTGTCATGAATTATCCTTTGTTCTTGTGCTGAATAGGTCTGTGTCAGAAATTTACCCATTTTAATTTGGGAGGTGCAAGTAAAATTTTAGGAGGCAAATGACCTCCAAGACAGAGATGGGTTGTTGCTGGTTCAGCCCAGATTGGGCAAACTGGTAATGGGAAGCTCCTCCCACCCACCTGGATGCTTCTGAGCATTAGCGAACTGGTAGTAAAACAAATAGCAACCTACCATTGGTCCAGGACCACCTCCTCCCCCAATGATTAAGACTGCTAACTTCCCTTTTTTCCCCAGCCTGCTCATATTGCCATTCAGTGCCATGGTTTTCATTTGCCAAGGTGTTATTTTCCCATTTGAATTCAGAGATCATATAGAACAGTGTTTTTCAACCTTGGCATTTTTAAGAAGTCTGGACTTCAACTCCCAGAATTCTGGGAGTTGGCTGGAGAATTCTGGGAGTTGATGTCCAGAATTTTAAAGTTGCTAGGGTTGAGCAATACTAAGGTAGAGTATGCAAGTCATCACTATAGGAAATTAATTTCAGTTACAATAAGAACAGTGTGGCTTACACTGATCAGATTGCTGAGGCAGTCAAAAAATGTGTTGATGTCCCTGGAGGAAAATCAAAGCCTAATCAGGACAATTTTTAGAGAACAGATGAAGATGTTAATACCTTCCTTTAGAGATGTTTGAAAAATATATCAAATTGGAAGAAATGTGATGCCAATTAAAAATCCTATTTGCTATCCCATCCCAGGTTTTTTAAATTTTATTATATTTTAATAGATTAGCCTCAGGAACAATTTCACTAAGTAATACTATTTCAGGTTGATTTTCACACATTGTCCCACACTCTGTTCATCAAAGCAATGAGGATCTGTTTGACTCAGGACTATATTGACAGGCTTGGATCCTAACTTAAATTATCTCAAGGAAATTTATTGAAAAAAAATTCCCTGTCCTTTCACCTTCCACCTGTTCCCCTATTACTCCTAAATTAGTATCCCCAGCATCAAATAGTCCTGGGCTTTTGTAACATAGAGTATAAAGGGTGGAGATGAGGGGGAAATTTCTTTCACATAAATTGCTTTAAAATCCTTAAAATTTTTGCCTCTCTCCTCATTTTTCCCTCACAGGAATCCAAGGAAATAGATTGTGACTTGAGGAACATTCTCCATCTCACTTATACTCCTTGATATATAAACTGTTGATAGGGGATCTTTTGATGTTATAGGTCAGACACTCCTGCTGGAGCTAGCACAATTATCTGCAACTTTTCTATCTCTGATCCTAAGACATATTGTATTCATTCATTGTCCTATCAAGTAACTTTAGTCTTGTGGAAAGCAAGTCAGAACTTATACTTTATACAGGACTATAAGACATATGCACTTAAAAAGAACAGCAGGAGGAGGAGGAAGAAAGAAGGAAGAAAGAAGAAGGATAATGATGATAATGATGATGATGATGATGAGGAGGAGGAGGAGGAGGAGGAGGAGGGAAGGAAGGAAGGAAGGAAGGAAGGAAGGAAGGAAGGAAGGAAGGAAGGAAGGAAGGAAGGAAGGAAGGAAGGAAAGAAAGAAGTGACTTTTTTCTCTTGACTTGTAGAATTCCAGCAGCACCTCTCAGTAGAAGCAGGAGAAATTTTGCCTGCAGACTGACCCACAATCTATGTTCTAGATCCACTAAATGTGCTTGCGGATTCTTTTGCTGTTTTTGTTTTGCTCTGTTTTTCATTCTCCTTCATTCATTCTCTGTGAACCCCTCTTGAGGCTTATGTAGTACTAGTCTGCTGATCTATCACTACTTCCTTCCCCAGTTTGTTCCTCATGACTATTTGCAAACATTCATATTTTCTTTTGCCCAGAAGCAAGCAGCAAGTCCTGTGCATATATCTCACATAACAAGTAGGCAGCCATCCAAACTGAATAAATAAATGATTGGTTGGTGATTAATAATTTCCTATATTTTTATGCTTTAATCTCATGAACCCATTTGGAAAAATCAACAAGTAAAACAACTAAAAAAAAAATCTCAGTCAACTCAGGCTAGGAAAAGGTTAGCAACTTTATCTTAACATGCTGTCCAGGTACTTTCTGGTATAGTCTTAGTGTCAACCAGTTTATTTATTTCCTTGCTAAAGTTCAACGTTTAATTTCTGATACAGGTTACTTGCGGCCATAAAAGCGTATAACATTTAAAATGACAAGTTGAAAGATACAATTTCTAGAGCCATGAATTAGTAGCCATATATATCATGGATTTAGAAAAGTGACAACTTTTTGGATATTTATAGATGCATTACTGAACTGTTAAAAAATGAACTGAAGAAAGAGAAGTTAGAACTACATATAATTAATCAAATATACTTAAGAAGTCACATTCAGACACCTTAGTGCACATTTCTTTTACTAGCTGGCAGATTTGGCTTTAGAAAAAAATGTGTTAGTGTCAGGATATGCTACAAATTACCTTCCCCCTCCCTCCCCCCCATTTTTTGAGGGGAGGGGGGAAATGCCTGGTCAGCTGTATTGTTTTATGTGATTGTCAGCACTGTATTACTCAGAAAGTAAGAGGAAGTCCATGAAGTACCTCACAAGATTCTTCAAAAACATTCTTCTCAGCTTTGAATTCAGTAGAAAATGCTTGCTCCTTGACCAAGCATGAAGTGTTTTTTTCCATTTTACGATCCCTTAATAGGCAATATTTAATGAGACGTGTTCACTTTTGAATCACTTCTCCCTTTTTTGTCTGCTTTCCAATGGCAATTCTTTTCACAAATACACATATCATGGCAAATATATCTACATCTACGGTATATATAGTGCAATTTTAAGTCATATATTTGAACGTTTGTTGCATCTCCACATACCAAAAGGAAACAGCATTTATTTATTTATTTTGTTCAAGATGTCATACTGTTTCCAGTTATGTCCATCTGTTCATGCATCTTTCACTTCAGGGTAGGACAATCTCCTCTTGAAAAAGAATATGGTGGTAGGGTTCCAATTTACATGTGTACAGCCATAATTCAGGCTAACCTTGTAGCCTCTCTTGCTTTCAGATTGCCAGGGTCTGCTTTTCCATTTCAGAAAGTTGTGTTTTATCACTGTGTTTTTCATTCTTCTCTGATGAATTGACCTACAGCTGGAGGGAGAAGGTGCCCTACTATGCACATATATATTGAAAGTTACTGTTTTTTCCCCAAATTAAAATAAAATAACTGTAGAATGTTAAGTAAATTGCTTTGAAATAAAAAAACTACTGGAATGCTCATAGAAAGGAAAATTGTTGTGAGGTCTGCTAAAAGAAATACGAAGCTTTTGAACAGCTCAATGTAAAGCGACACTATATATATTTCTTTCAGTCTTCAAAACAATGCTGTGAAAATGAACACATACCGTAGTTATCCATCTCCATTGCAGCCTGGAACCATCTACTTCTGTAAAGCTAAGCTACTGTAATGAGGTAAGGCAAGCTTAGGATGTCCCAAAGTAACTCAAAATGAACTAAGCTTCCCTAAAAGCCTTGGAAACTCATTAGGTAGAAGAAGCACAGTCTAAAAGTTTGTCTCTTAAAAAACGATGACCTCTTCATTTGAAGCTCCTCAGAAACAGCCAAAGGCAGGAGGAGAAGAGGGGAAGAGGGCAACATTGTGGCCCAAAGCTGTAGCTTTTCATCGGGGAATAATTACCAGGACTCTTATTTCTGAAATCTCTGTCCTTTGGAGAAGGAATTGATCAGCAATGATCAACTGAGCAGAAAATTAAAACAAAGTGTCAAGACTGATTTTAATTCAACCAAATGCTCTAACCCTTGCACCTACTCCACTCAAACTGTATAGGCTACTTGCTTTGGGCATATTTACATTACTGGCTATTCTTGTTGAAAATAGTCTCTCCAAAATATGAGAGAGACAGAGAGGGAGGGATAAAGAGAAAGAAAGAAGGAGGGATAAAGAGAGAGGAGGGAGGGAGGGAGAGGGAAGGGAGGGGTAAAGAGAGAGAGAGAGAATTATTTCCAACAGAATTTTTTAAACCCTTGAACAATTTCTCACAAAACAATAGAGAGGGAAGCAATATTTATTTTCAAAATTCCATTCATTGAAAATAATGTATCTAATATGCATGAAAAATTCCTCTGAATCTCCCTCACCAGACACCCCCCCCCAAAAAAAACCTTAAGCCTGATGGCATTTTTTAAAAAATTAGAGTTTGTAAAGGTGCCAATCACAAAAACTCCTGCACCTGTTTAACTGAAGTGGTTGGGTTCCATTTATTCATAAAAGACTTTTTATGCCTTACAGAATAACAGAGTTGGAAGGGATCTTGGAGGTCTTCTAGTCTAACCCTTTGCTCAAGAAGGAGACCCTATACAATTTCAGATAAATGGCTGTCCAATCTCTTAAAAAATATCCGGTGATGGAGCACCCACAACTTCTGGAGGCAAGTCATTCCACAAATTAATTGTTCTAACTATCAGGAAATTCCTTCTTAGTTCTAGGTTGGTTCCCTCCTTAATTAGTTTCCATTTATTGCTTCTTGTCCTTCCTTCAGGTGCCTACAAATGTGAACCAGTTCTGCCAAAACTGCCTTGAACCTGAGATAAAATGGATTGTGTTTGAGGTAGCTGAAGAAACTTCAGGCCGTTTTCTAAAGCATGTAAGCAAAGTCTGAACAGAGGTTTTTTTTTCTTTTACTATTTGTTGCACACCTCTGATTTAAAACAGGACTTAAGTGCAATTTGTTCTGTTTTATTTTAGCTGTTTCTTAGAGCTATAGAAACAGTGGGCCAGAGATTGCCACCATCTTTAGTAGACCAATAAAAGGAAGAATGTGTAAAGAGAAAGGTGGCTCATAATAAATCCTAACATGTTTTGAAATTGTATCCACACCATCCAGAAATGTTTTACAGGGGCACATACCTTGTCAGAGCTGGAACTTAGCAAAGCATCACAAATTATGAATTTTGCACATGAAGTAATGTCTGTGTGATAACGTGTACTTCCCCAGAGGCTTTTTATTATTATTATTTGTTCAATTTCTTGTCAGCCTAGATGTCTTGACAAGCCCTCCAATCACATCACTACCACTGTGATTTTGGAAGAGAAATTTGATTAACAACCATTATTTTTACATGATTCGGCACATCACTTTTGTTTTCTATTTCTGATGTTTCATGTGTGATAATGCGAGCTTCCTCAGAGGTATGTTTTCATCTAATCAGAAGTCCCTACAGATCAAGAGACTGTATCCCATGTGGTCTAACAACCCAAAAGAGAGAAAACGTAGTGCTTCATTAAAAACTGTAGGAATTAACCTACTGCAAGTTAAATCTTAGGTTACAAAAGCCCTCAAAAAGGTGAAAATTAAAAGATGCCACCTCAAGAGCTCAGCAGAACCTGAAATAATTCAAATTTTTCTCAAAGGCTTTTTAAAACAGGATGAAGATCAGTTAGAAGACAGCGGTGTCTGTCCAAAATTATCAGACCAGAGAAGAGAAACAAACCTGCTAAGCTTCATTCATGAATTGCATTTCCTCCCTGTCACTTAGATTTTTAACTACATGAAACAGGGAATGTGGTGACTTGGCACAATACATAATTTCTTTGATATTTCAATATATGTTTGCTTTAAAAGGAAAAAAAACTTGAAAGAAGGAAGGTCTGGGATATAGCTACACTGTACATTTATTTTTGTCTTATATCACAGGAACTATAATTGCTTCCAGCCAAAAATCTAGTGAACTGGAGTTTGGTCAAACATAGGAAGCAGTCTTATTCTGAGTTAAAACATTGGTTCATTTAGCTCAATATTCCTTATAGAATAGTAGTGTTCCTCCAGGTTTTGGGGTAGGACTTGAGTAATTTCTAAAAGCACTTGGAGATAAGTCAACTCAATTATTTTTTTTAACTTGCAGCTTTTATTTATCCATAGTCTTCAATTTCTACTGTCTAAAATTCTAATATATAATTGTAAAATCACCATAAGTTTCCAGTCAATTGCCTTGCTATCAAAATACCTAAATTATTGGGCCACAATATTCTATTAATACAGGATATTACTCAAGCTGATGTTCCATCATTTGACTTTTTTCCTACCAATTTTTCAAGATTACTTGACTTTTATTAACCCTTTATCAATCTACTTAGTTTGGCTCTAATAAAGTTCCTCATTTTGTTCCTGCAGGATATTTATGAAATTATTGTACTATGTTCCTATTTTCCTAAATAAATACTGAAAGTTTTTATGTTATTCCTTCTCCCAGATCGTGCTTTTGATTGTCTTCTAGCATAAACCCTATTCACCTGAAAGAATTGACCAAGCTGAACATCTTCTTAAATATTTTTATGGCTAGTATGAAAGTGATGTGTAATGCCGACTAGGATTTCCATTATATTATTAATATACATATTGGGAACGTGTACACACTTTGGGAAAGCCAACTACAAGTAGTTCTCAACTTATGACCAGAATTTATGTTGCTAAACGAAAAATTTGTTAAGTGATTTTGCCTCCATTTTACGAACTTTCTAACTACTTTCTTGTTGTTAAATGATTCATTGCAGTTGTTAAATTAGTAATACAGTTGTTAGTTGAGTCTGGCTTCCCCATTGACTTTGCTTGTCAGAAGGTTACATAAGGTGATATCATAATCCCATGACATTGCAGCTCTCATAAATATGAGTCGGTTGCCAAGCATCTGAATTTTGATCATGTGACCATAGGGATACTGCAAACATTATAAGAGTGAAAAACAGTAATATGTCACTTTTTTCGGTGCCCTTATAGCTTTGAATGGTCACTAAATGAACTGTTGTAAGTTGAAGACTTCCTGTATGTACATTATACAAGGAGAAATATCATCTATGCGGTATGCAGTAGGATATCTACACAATTGTTTTGTCTCAAAGTAATGCCAAAATATAGTTTAGTTCAGTGGTCTCCAACCTTGGCAACTTTAAGACCTGTGAACTTCAACTCCCAGAGTTCCTCAGCCAGCTTTGGTTGGAGACCACTGGTTTAGTTGACCCATTCTGGAAAAGCTACATTCTGACAGAACTGACACCTGGAACCATTAGCCCACCTGTTTTCTCATTACAAGTGGATAAGAATCCACCAGCTTTTTTTATTTCACCCGTTTTTTTGACAGGAAAGCTGAATTATCTCAGTCAGTGGTGCAACAGGGTCACTCCTTCCTGCTGTCCATCCAGGGCCCTTCCATACTGCAATTACCTTTACCTTCTCCATCAGCTTCTCAATATCAAGTGGTTCCTCCGATTCTGAACACTGCCCTTCTCCATGGGTGGGCTTCAGAAATTTCAGCAATGGATTCTCTGTTCAGTTGCTGGGTGGGCATGGTGGGTGTGGCATAGTTGGCTTCCTGCACCACAGCAGGTGAACCATTTTTGCCTTCCCCAGGCTCCAGAGGCTTTCCTTGAGGGTGAAAACTGCTTCTCCCGGGCTCTGGAGGCCTTCAGGGAGTCCCATTCCCCCCCCCTCCTCAAGCCTCCATGCAGGCCCTCCACTTACCTCACATCCAAAACAGACTCCTGGGAGGGGCATGGTGGGGTGGCAGGGGCAGGGCATGGTGGGCGGGGCCAGCCAGGGGTGGCTTCTCTGAACTGGCCATAACATTAGCTATGGGTTATCCCGAACCTGAGTGAACCCATAGCAGCCCACCCCTGACCTTCCTTATTACCAGTTTGTTTACCCCCAACTAGCCAATGGGAAGGCCTTAAAAGAAAACCCTCAATCGTTCCTCACTGCAATTCCTACCCTGAGAAAATGGCCCTGTAAAATACTGAGTAGACACATTCCAGAGCTTTAGTGCAACCGGAAAGGAAGATCAAATGATGCAAGGCATGGGAGCAACTTGCCACCAGCGGAGAGGAGGGACAAGCTGGGAGGCAGAATGAGACTCAAGGTTTTGCCAGTAGGAAATATTCAATGGAAACATTGTCTGTACATCATTTCTATGGAGTGGGCCAAGCTGCATTCAAGCCCCGTGATCATGTTCAGATCCAATAGAGATGTGTTATCAACACAGTCACCTTATACTAAATAGACTTCAGCTCTGTTACAAATGTACAGCACTGGATTTTGTTACAGAGCCAGATTAGGGTGCCATAGAAGACCCTATCTTTTAGGGATTTTGACATAGGTACTCTAACCTATATGCACAATTTTAAGTGCAAAGTTTTTCTCTTGTCTCATTTTTCATGTGCATAAGAATTTTATTGACTCAAGTGTCATGGGTGGAATAGCTCTTTTTCTTTTAGCACAGTCCCTCAGAATGCAGACAAAGAGATGGGAGATTTCAGCAGGAAGCCACCTTGAAAAATATTTGGGAAGATCTATATTCACACATAGAATAGGTTACATCATAGGGGAGGATTCTTAGATGAGTTATTTTTCTCTACGAACAGAGTTCTAATTAAATGAAGTTACCTTAAATTGTGTGATATCCAGTGGTTCATAATGAAACTTGACTTTCCTCTGTCCTAATCTGCCTCATGAGACTCAAAATGGCAGCCTTCTGTCAAATTATTACATTTTTAAAATCACATATAGCAAATTCCCCCTGTAATTGGATGCAGTGGTTAGAACAGCTTTCATAATTACAGCACGGTTTTCCTTTAAGACACACATATGAAAATTCTTTCTGTTCAAGCCCTTGGCACAGTCAATAGTTACTGTTCCCACTCACAGCTGTCACTACCGTGCAAACTTAATAAATTCCATCTATGCATGACTTACTTAGCTAACCTCCATCCACCAGAGATATTCACATCCTGCTCAGAAGGGGCGGCTGTGGGGTGGGGGGGAGGGAAGGAGGGAGGGAGGGAAGAAAGCAGAAAAAGAAAGGACAATAACAGGAGGCTTTCTAAACAATGGCTCTTGAATTATAGTGTCATATAGGAGAGTGGAAGCATTGCCAATCCACTTAATGAGCATCAGCCCACCAAAAAGTAGCTTTTCTTAATAACTTACCTGTTGACATTTTTATCTTACTCAAGTTCAAGCAAGACAAGGAATGGCCCTTTTTAAAAAGTCCTGCCTTTTGGAAAAAAGATAAGAAAACATTTTTGCAAGAGCTGAGTTTAGACTCGAATCTCCAGGGCAGATAGCCAGGTTAACAAATGCTGTTCCCAGCAGGAGAGCACGAGAAAGAGAGGGCAGGGATCTCAGGGGCTTTGTGCAAATGGATTCTCCAGTTTGCCTTCAGCTCAACAGGTGGCCTTGGGCACCTCACTCAGTTCTCCCACCTGCGGGAGGGACAAATGTAAAACAAACATACCATTCTAGCTGGAAATGTTGTAATTGAATACTGAAGAGTTTGAAAAACTATATCCGATCACCACTATTGTCATCATCATTCTTTCCTGTTCCTCACATTAAAAATTTGTAACAATGCCCTAACTGGCAAGATTCCCCCCCCCCGCCATGATTAAGTATGGTCCTGTCTTTGAACTAAGAGAGCCAGTTACATCTAGTGGTGAAGTCACTAGGAGATTGTGAGTCCTACCTGAGATACAAAATCAGTTGCGTCACTCCAGTGCTGGGATTCAAATAATTTAAAAAAATGGTTCTCTGCCCTAATGATTTCTTCCAACAACCAATTCACCAAACTGCTCAGAAAGTTAACAACTGGTTCTCCTGAAGTGGTGTGAACTGGCTGAATACCATCACTGGATCACTCCCTCAGAATTAGGAAGTAGGCAGGGGCAAACTATTTCAGAAGTCTTGCCAAGAAAACTGGAGGGACTACTCCAGAAAATTACTTTGAGGCAAGATGGGTGACAAAAATAAATATCTTACTGAGAACCAAGACAGACTCAAAATGAAAGAGGGAGAGGGAGAGGGAGAGAGAGGGGGGGGAGAATAGAATAGAATAGAATAGATAGATAGATAGATAGATAGATAGATAGATAGATAGATAGATAGATAGATAGATGATAGATAGATAGATAGATAGATAGATAGATAGATAGATAGATAGATAGATAGATAGATAGATAGATAGACAGACAGACAGATAGATAGATAGATGAGAGAGATGGTGGGGGGAAAGGGAGAGACAGAGAGACAATGTATTTGAACTAGGAATACAACATTTGAGGTTCCAGTTGCATATACAGCTCTCTAAAATTGAGGAATAGATTAGAGGAAAGTACTGCCCCACCACCACCATTGCAAATTAGAAGGGGTAGTAAGAAGTTTGCACTATTTATTGCCTGGCCAGCATATTTTGATCCCTGGGGAGGGAGACTCAAGATAGGACTTCTGATCTTCATGGTTGACTACGTCTGACTACATTGTGCCATTGGCCTTTTTGCAATGAAAACTCCTCTTTGGCATTTAGGAATATATGTAGCTAATAAAATTATACTATCTCTCTGAGGACTGTTAAGATATGGCAACATCTACCACTTGAGATGCATACCTTGTTGTGTCCAATGGCAGGGCCAGTTCAGCCCTATTATAGATAACCAGAACTCCTCAGAATCCCAGTGCAATTGTGTGACTTTCCTATTAGAAAATAGAGCATTCTAAAATCCAACAGAATATCATCATCATCTTCATGGTAACTAGCAAAATGCACTGAGGGCTCTTCTGTCATATGCAGAAAGTCTGTACATGTCCTAAAGTGTTGCGGTTTTGTCAAATGTAGAGGGCATTTTGCAAATATGCTGACCATTCACCTTTGGCATATTGCAGGATTCGGAAAGCCTGCCCATCCTTGAGTAAACACTCCTGACTGCCAGGTGAAATGTACATCATCTGGCATCAGCTGTCCTCAGAAGGCATCTGGAGGCAGAAAAGCAAAGTAGACTTCACTTTGTATTAGCAAATACACTGAAGTCTACACTACAAGCCACACTGCAAAATACAGGATGCATCCATTTCCTGGATACTTTCCTGGCTCCAGTTCCTGCCCTGTGAGGCTGGTATCGTCAATCTATGCCTCTTTGTCTTTACCACCCAGGAGGACAGCAAAATTGGACTACTGTACAGGAAATGGGGATTTGCTTCCAAGGGGCGATACATTGCAAACTGCCTCTCCCTCTCCCAGGGTTTCCAAGCTGCTTGGAGAAGGTGAAGAGGGTTTTGGAGAGATTTATTTGGAGAGATCAGGAGGTCTCGTATGCTCAATTTGACCTCCTGGGCTGGATCTACCCCTGACAGCATTGGAGCTACATTGATTTATGCCCCCCAAAAGATGGGGCCCATTATGTTTTAATGCCTTGTCATTGCCTGCAGCAGTCTTTGGGCTCTTTCCTTTTTCTTTTTCCCTGTGTGGAAAAAAAGGATAATAATATAAAGCCCTCGTTTTTGACCTCTCCAAAGGGGACCACATTTAAAGTATCAGATGGATGGAGGTCAAAGCAACTTTTGCACTGCTGTTGATTTCGGTATGAACACAGAAAGGAAATCCACCATTAGGAGAGACGCTGACACTCCTAGACATTGTAGGAGAGCTGTGCTCATCGAAGGTAGTCCAAAGCCAGGAGTCTGGTTAACACTTCCACATGCCCATACATACTTCTGAGGGAGTGAGCTGTAGCTTACTTTTAATAATAATAATAAAATAATAGTCAGATAAAGTACCATCAGACTTCTCCTCACTTTGTGATAAACATTCTTAATGCCTCCAAGAGATTAATCTTTTCTTTCATTTGCCTAATCTCTGCCAAAAGATGGCAGTAACATTGAAGTAGATCAATGCATAGAATAGAATAGAATAGAATAGAATAGAATAGAATAGAATAGAATAGAATAGAATAGAATAGGGTTTCTTTATTGGCCAAGTGTGATTGGACACACAAGGAATTTGTCTTTGGTGCATATGCTCTCAGTGTACATAAGAAAAATAAAATAAATACACCTGTATGTTCCATATTATTACATAAAAATGTACAAAACATAATGTAGGGCATAGGACAATAACTGGATAAAATATCATCAAAAGAATCCATCACTTATTTTTCCCCACTGTTAAAAATTTACTTATTACTGTTAGCCAAAGGCAAAAAAATATGGCAAGAAGAAGGAAAAGTTGCTATGTGGAATTCTCCTTTTTTAAATTAGTCTTCTGATTGTGGACATTTTGTTCTTAGGACCCTCTCTTTTTGCCATGCTTCCTAAAAGCTACAGTATTCTGTGACCCAAATTAATTCATGCATGGTTCTGTATTATAATGTGTGCACTCCAAACCTTAAAAGCTCCTCCAAGTTATAATATATACTCAAATTTACTTGTAAGTGTGCCATTATGACACACAGAGGTGGCTTTTCTTTTCTTTTTATGAATATATATGATGACAGCCCACAAAATTAATGTGCAATTTTTTTTCAAAAGGCCCCTTTCATATAAACACCTGGAATTAATAAATGAAACATATTTCCACCGCTTCATAATTCAATTAACTATTGGTACACATCTTTAAGAGCCAACAACAACGTTGTCCTCCATTCCTCAGGTTGAGATGAAAGGCAAAATTCTTAATTCCAAACCATTACACACAATATATAAAGGCCATATTACAACTATGTAAGTACATCAAAAGTCACTTTGGTCCAGAGGCCTAATAAATAATCACTGCTCAAACCACTGACCTATTTAAATAGAATTCTTTTTTAAATGTATTCTGTCTTTCTTGGTAAAGAAAAAAAATATATAATTGACCAGCAGCAAGTACAATGAAGGTATATTTTATAACCGATCTCTTCTTAAGTTGCCATTTACGATTGCATATTAATAACATTAAATTCCATTATGGTCTCAATTTCCATTTGGAAAATGGATGTCATATGAACATGTATAAATAATTCACATCTTTATTAAATGAAGGGCCATCAAAAACTTGGCACATGCAATCTATGACTTTTGACACAATTGACAATGTAACTAATATTTTTAATACTCTAGTAACTTCTTAATTAAGGCTTGTGATGTTTTACAACATTTATTCTAAGTCTGAAATGAAAATTTAGCCTGATGAATAACTCGGGGCCAGGCCTCTGATCACTTAGGTGTTTTTTCAATGATTTCACTGCAGTGATAAGATCAAAGACTAGGCACTTTCAAAACCTTAATTCGTCCAAATCCTAATTCTAAGAAATGTCAACTTGCAGTGTTGTAACTTTATATCCAAGATGTGAGCAAAAGGTAAACTGGAATTGATTGTGTTCCCGAATGTGCTGTTATAAAACTTTGCCAAAAGAAAAAAAGAAAGAAAGAAAGGCTTTTGGCTTCTACTTCTGCTGAGATGAAGGAAGTTTGAGAGAAAACCAGAAGTAGATTTCTTACATAAAAGAATGTGAACATCCTGAACAAAAATAGTTGATGAGATGAGCATGTTGCTGCTCTTAAATGGATGTGATATGTGAATCTAAAACAGTTCACTGACTGAATGAAACTAGCATTGAAAGGGCTCAGTTATGAATATCCAAGGAGAGGACCATCCTTGACTAGGAAACTATACCTTCACTGGAAGAAGGGTTCCATGTCGGGCTGAGCGATCTCCTTCATCCATTTGAATCAGAAAATTTTCCCCTTCTTACAGATATTTTTTTGGATTAGTCCTTGAACCCACAAGGCATCTGTTAGTGCCACAGGTTGAAAACATGAATGGCATGGCCTTCTTCTGGAGGAAATTAAATTCCTTCTAATTGGGCAGGGGATTGCCAACCCAATTGGAGTGAAGAGACTCAGAAATGATATGATCGGTCCAACAAAACTAAACTGCTTATAGCAATGAAAGAAAAAGACTACCCTTCAATTCAAATTCAATTTATTCCAGTCAAAGGTCATAAACAAAACAAAGTTTAAGATCCGTTTTAAAAATACTTCAAAAAAATGCTAATCTAACATCTATAAGCGAGATCCAGAACACAATATTAAGTTAGAAAAAAGGCTATATTTTTTGATTGGATTTCTCTCCCCACCCCTACCCTCACCCCCATCCCATCTTATTACTCCAGCCAGAATTTGGATTAATTTGACATTTCCAGCCACTGGAAAAGTCTCAAATTCATAAAACTTTCCCCTTCTTTTCTCTTTTAATTCAGTCATTCCTCTCCCCACTCCCTCCTCACCCTATTGAAGTTGAAGTCCTTCTTGGTCTGCAAATATAGCAATTATCCCTCCTGAGTCTTTGACACAGTTACCACAGGGAAGTGGCTAGCCAGAGTGCCTCGGCGATCCAAATATCTAAGCCCATTAACAAGCCCCTTTTACTTTTCACAGAGTGGGAGAAGAAAGAGGACTAGCTGACCCACAGAGAGCTGTTAAAATTAAGGAGCAAGAAAGACTTCTGGTGTTAGCTAAGGCACAATGCCACCATTGCAGGGTAATCAAGGTAGATTGGAACCCTTGGCAGATGCCCACAGATATTTGACAGGGACAAGGGGGGAGGGGAGAGAGAAAGGGAGAATGTGTGTGTTGTATGTTTTACGGTTCAAATCTGCTTTCTCTTCTTTGCTAATGAATGGCTGCAGTCCATCAAGATGTGTACCCAGGCTTCACCTCACACAATAGGCTGGCCTTGGCAGCCTCAGGATGGTGGCCAGGAAGGGGGGGGGAACCGTAGTTTTGTTTTGTTTGCTTGGAAATTTTCTTCGCTTGCCCCAATTTTTTCCCCCTCAGCTGTGTTTTATTATTTTTTTCCCCAAAGGCCCCCACATGTACCATACAAAAGACATCTAAACTCATTAAGTAAATTCCCAAAGAACCATTAACAAATCATTTTGTGGCAGCCAGAGGTATCAGATTTAATTAGGTGATCGGTGTTGATGAGGTGCAAAACAAAAGCCATCTCCTATCTGAAAATGGCCAGGTCTGATATAGAGGTTTCATTATTCCTCATGCAGCATAGACAATAATTGAACTTTATTAAGGATGCAAGGGAAGGAGGGAGAGACAGGAAAGAGAGAGAGAGAGAGAGGGAGAGAGAGAGAAAGAGAGAGAGAGAGAAGGGATACCCAGATTTGAGACAAAAGCGTTTGACTACAATTTATTTTTCTTTCTCACCAGGTATCTTTGAAGGACAGTGGAAGAGTCCTTTATTCACCCAAGTTAGAATGAAGGAAGCTATAACCTACATTAGGAACAGAATATAAAGCAGTTCTAACAAGCATAATTTTTTTGCAAGCAATTAATCAAAATGTATTTAGCCAGTCATTTCCAATGATAATCAACAGACCTGCTTAAAACAATAACCATTTGGCAATGACAACACTGTTCGTTCTGATGTAAGTGGGCTTTGAAGCTTGAAATAAAACACAGAGCTTCCAAGTGACTGAAGTTTTTAACATGATGAATTATCTGACCAAGAAAATGCCATTACATGGCTCCAGGATTAAATATATCACCTTCAGTTCTTATATACCAGAATACATTCAAGAATCACAGGACTGCAAAGCATTGTTAGCTTCCTCTTTTCTAGAAAATATTCTATATGCCTTATTTTCAACCACTTTGTCCTTCAACATGATTTCTCTGGAGTAGAAATCATTAACTAGATATCAGGAGCCGATTACTATGAGATTTGATGTTTTCTCCCCCCCCCCCCTCCCTACGAAGAGATTCACAAATGTATGATTGCCACACTCGGGGGTGGAGGGGAATAAGCATCACATCTCTACATTGAGAAGCTAAGGATGGCTTCACTATTACTCTTTTAAGACTTGGACAAAGCCTGTGTAAAATTACATTAACATGGAATTAAAAAAAGATTTACGCTGAGGAAGAATGCCATCATATTCAGCAAGACTCATTCCTGAGTAAACATGCATCAGACTGATCCCTATGCATTCTTCCTCTTCCTGTCTCTGCATTATAATTAGTTTACTTTTTAAATGTTCCTTTCCTTCTTTATCTCTCCTTGCCTTTCTCAGCCCACTAACTGGCACTGAAGAGCAACGTATATATTAAAACGGGCAAACAAAAATAGAATGCCATGCCTTTAAGGGCTTTATTTCAAATTTTTTACTACTGAAGTTTTCCAAGGTAAGACCCGAAAGCATTTTGTACAATAATTATAGAAAAGAATCGCTCTGCTATAAATGTTGGAACAAATATACCACATCTTAAAGCTTCCTTTGATGCTATCAGAATTTATGCCCAGCAAAACTGATGCAGGTGGTATCAATTGTAAACATGCAGGTAGTCCTCGACTTACAACAGTTTGCTTACTGGCCATTCAAAGTTACAATGCCACTGAAAAATGTGATTTATGACCATTTTTCATAATTACGACTTTTGCAGCATCCCCCATGATCATGTGATCAAAATTGAAAATTCTTTGCAACTGACTCATATTTATGACGGGTGCAGTGTCCCAGGGTCATGTGATCCCCCTTTGCGACCGTCTGACAAGTAAAGTCAATGGGGAATCCAGATTCACTTAACAACTGTTACTAGCCTATCAACAGCATGCTTCGCTTAACAACTGTAGGAAGAAAAGTCATAAAATGAAGCAAAACTCACTTAACAAATGTCTCACTTAAATGTTGGCCTCAGTTGTGGTTGTAAGCTGAGGACTACCTGTATTGCCTTTCTTTTTCTTTGAGAAGCTGGTGTAAATGTGAAATTCTAGCATCGAGCACACTGCTTAGATCCATACATCTACTTCTCTGATACTTTATGACACCCTTGGTTCTTTGGAAGAAATTGATACATCTGAAGGCCAACACCAGCTAAAGAACTGGCAGCTGTGATTTTGCATTGTTTGTAAATAATAATAATAATAATAATAATAATAATAATAATAATAATAATAGGAAGAGGAAGAGGAAGAGGAGGAAGAGGAGGAAGAAGAAGAAGAAGAAGAAGAAGAAGAAGAAGAAGAAGAAGAAGAAGAAGAAGAAGAAGAAGAAGAAGAAGAAGAAGAAGAAGAAACAACAAAGCTAGACATGACCGAGTTGCTAAATTAATCCACTGGTCATTATGTAAAAAATATGATTTACCTGTATCCAGAAAGTCATGGGAACATAAAGTGGAAAAAGTTATCGAAAATGAGAAGGTGAAGATCTTGTGGGACTTTGGCAGAACAAAGCATTGCATGGCCAATTTCTGGAAAAAATAAAAGACTAAGTGGACAGTGAAAGAACTTGGTTATGGTTAACAGCAGGTACATTAAAGAAAGAAACAGAGTCACTAATCCTGGCTGCGCAAGAAGAAGCTATCCGCACAAATGCCATTAAGGGCAAAATCGCTTCAGTAATGAGAAAGATGAGACAGTCGACCATTTGATCAGTGGGTGCAGCAAAATTTCACAAACTGACTACCTACAATGCCATGACCGCGTTGCTAAGATCATTCACTGGAAATTGTGCCAGAAGTTTGGATTTGAGTACAACAAAAACCTCTGGGACCATCAGGTTGAGAAGGTTCTAGAGAATGAAAAAGTCAAGATCTTGTGGGATTTCAGAATTCAGACTGACAGGCACTTGGCCCATAACACATCTGACATAACAATAGTTGAAAAGAGAAAAGTATGGTTCATTGACATTGCAATACCTGGTGATGTGCGAATTGAAGATAAGCAGCAAGAAAAAATCACAAAGTACCGGCACCTGCAAATTGAAGTTGAGCTACTGTGGAAAAAGAAATAGAGTGTTGTCCCGATTGTAATTGGAGCCCTTGGAACAATACCTAAAGGGCTACCTCGCTATTTGGTAATTTTAAATTTATCGGACTTAAACATTCTGACTCTACAAAAAACCACCCTACTTGGAACAACTTATATCCTCCAACATTACCTTAACAGTTCCTAGGTCCTTGGTTAGGACTAGAGCTGCTGAGCTACCAACCAGCCCCAAAGGCTGTGAATCTCACCAAAGATTAACCAAATAATAATAACAACAATAACAATAATAATATAGTCTGCCTTCTTCCTGCAATTAATTTGATATGAAAGGTTGCAACTGTAGAAGTTACAGATGTTAAGGAGGCCAGGTCAACATATAGTTAAGGTCAAAGCAAATATAAAACACAGCATTTTTCTTTCAAGGGAGGGCTGAGATGCAAGTGGGGGGGGGGGGAGAGATTTGTCCAGCAACAGGTTGCTTCCTAGACCTGATTTTTTTTTAATTACTCTGCCCCTGTTATCTGCAGGGTCTACAACGGAATACTGTCTGCCATCGTGCAATACCTCTCAGCACTAGTAATTTAAGACTTTCTTCTCTGTAATACACTAAACCATCATAACCTGTCTCTTCCTATTTAGTTTAACCTACAAGCACCACATACTGATTTGGCTGTGTGTGGCTTTCTCTATTGCCATTTATTACTCTGCTCGACTCCTGAAATTCTGTTTGCAATTTAAGGCCACAAATTAGAAGCGCAAGTCATCTGTTTCCTATAATCCTCCTGTCAGGGCTGGAATCACATTTGGAGCTCAGCACCATGGCTAGTCCTGGGCCCTTAAAGCCTCTCTGATTGGTTAAGGTGGCCAGGAGCTGAATGCTGAATAAATAAAATACAGTTCACTGAAGAAAGAAAGAAAGAAAGAAAGAAAGAAAGAAAGAAAGAAAGAAAGAAAGAAAGAAAGAAAGAAAGAAAGAAAGAAAGAAAGAAAGAAAGAAAGAAAGAAGAGGGGAGAGAAAGAGAGAGAAGAGAAAACAGAGGGAAAAGAAAGAAGGAAGGGAAAGAAGAAAGAAAGAGAGAGAGAGGGAGAGAGAAAGAGGAGAGAGAGAGAAGAGAAAAAAGAGGGAAAAGAAAGAAGGAAGGGAAAGAAAGAGAGGAAGGAAGGAGAGTAGAGGAGTGAGAAAGAGAGAGAGAAGAGAGAGAAAGAGGGAAAAGAAAGAAGGGAAAAATAAAGAAAGAAAAAAAAGAAAGAAAGAGGGGAAAGAGAAAGAGAGAGAAGAAAGAAAGAAAGAAAGGTGGAAAAGAAACAAGGAAGGGAAAGAAAGAAAGAAAGAAAGAAAGAAAGAAAGAAGAAAGAAAGAAAGAAAGAAAGAAAGAAAGAAAGAAAGAAAGAAAGAAAGAAAGAAAGAAAGAAAGAAAGAAAGAAAGAAAGAAAGAAAGAAGAAAGGTGCATCGTATTAAATAATACTTAAAAAGCAATCAGCTAAGATGGTTGCATTCTTTATTAAACATTGTAGAAAAGTTCTGGCTCATTCTCTTTCCAATTCACTATAAAAGCACTTTAATATTTCTTTATTTAATGATCTAATTCACTCTTTCTCTCTCTCTTAATAACCCTAAGAAACTTCCATGACATACACCTACAAATTTACTTCTAATGAATTTCCACTCTACTTCTTTCTCAGAATAGAGGTTAGTTTCCAATGGTCTTTCTCTCCCTGCCTAATCAAAGAACAATGTGGTTCCTCTGGGTATCTACTCAGAATTAAGACTTAACGGAGTTCACTAAGAGTTCTCCCCACTTAAGTATGCTCAGAACCGCAGTTTTAATTCAATAAAGGTACACCTTTCTGGCAAATAGTTGGGATTATTATGGCTGTATAAAATGTTATTTACCTGGTTGCTTAAAACTGTATTAAAAGCACAGGGGGACCAACTTTGCTTTCAGGCCTTTTCATCTCATAAAGCTGCACCGCAGAAGAAAATAATGATTGCTGTATTGCTTTATGTGACAAAATGTTACCTCGCAGTGTGTAAAGAGCAAGGTTAAACAGCTATTTGAATAGAAACAGAGTCGCGACGTGGGAAGGAAATATGTCCTCTCTCAGCGGTGTCAAGAAGTCCTGTTCAAGCGAAGCAATTAAATTGCACATGAAGCAAAATAACCGACATATTTTACCCACTAAATCTTAGCTGCAAGCTGGAAATTTTAAAAAAATGATGGAGTACCTCTAAATACAATATTTACCCAGCTCCAACTAAACTATTACAGTATGTGAAAGGTACAGAAATTATTGGGAAAAATTAAAGAGAAAGAGCATTCTATTGTTCTTTGTGCATCTGGAAGATCCAGTTTGGCTACGCTTTTAAAGCAAATCTGGCAAGCTATTACTTTTAAATGTGCACCAAAATCTCTTGGAGAAGGAAAAGGGAAAATATAAAAGAAAAGAATTGCCCAAGATGTGATAGTACAGAGGCATCTGCTTTCTGTGATCCACACTTTGATTTTTCTTAACTGTGCTCTCCACACTACAGAGATGAATGTGCATTATGAGCCCTTATTACATAAATTTAAAAGTTGTGTCAATATTCATTAATAGTGCTCATTCCCGAGCAAAGGTTAACAAATACTCAGCCTTATAAATAATCATGCGACAGAAATCATTCATCAAAGACACCAAAAACTTTCCATATGCTCCCAAGCCAAGTTACCAGAGCTGATGCTACTAAAAAGAACTTGACGACGATAATGCAATTGGAGCCTTGCCAAATAAACCAGGGACATACTGAAATTCAGAGGCTGCATCCTTGGAAGCAGCAGACTTGCCGACTAAATCCTAGAGATGTTTCTTGGAATATAAAGAGAATGATCTCTCAGAATGAGGATCCATAAAAAGTTGCTAAAAGTACAGAGAGTAGCTGAAACTGCAGTCCAGCGAATTGGACTCTTAACAGGATAAATTTAGGCTTCCATTAAATTCCGAGTGCTAAATTGAAATACATTGTGATTACACAATCTGCTCATTACTCCCTATGTGCAGCAGATATCCCCTTTGAGCGGGTGGAAGAAGCTCTTTGCAGATAGAAGAAATGGATAGCTTTGAATAAAACAGGGGTGTCCACTGTCATTACGTGACGTACAGGGGTGGATTCCTGCCAGTTCTAGCCTCTTCTATAGAAGAGGTTCCACAAATCTACAGTGCCATTTAGAACCGGTTCCAGCTCCCTCCCCCACCCGTCCGCACATCATCAAGATGAAGAGCGAGAGAAGGAATTCTGGGAGTTGAAGTCCACAAGTCTTAAAGCTGTCAGGTTTGAACATCCCTGAGGTTTTTTTGTAAAGGATTAGGGATGCAAGGGTCTTGTAACTTGACAGCTTTAAGATTTGCATGCTTCAAATGCCAGAGTTCCTGAGCCAACATTTTGGTTGCTAAGCAAGAGCGTTGTTAAGTGAGTTCCACTACATTTTACAAGTTAGCCATGCCCACCCAGTCACATGACTGTCAAGCCACTCCCACTCAGTCACATGGCTGGCAAGCCACTCCCACCTGGTCACATGGCTGGCAAGCCACTCCCACAAAGCAGGCCACATCTACAGAAGAAGTTCTAAAAAAATTTGAAACCCACCACTGGTGACGTATCACCTTGTTGTCACGTGATGTATCACAACTTTTTCCCCTTCGCTAAAACGGGTGGGCATGGCCAGCTGTGATGCATCCGGACCGCAATAGAAGGATTAGTGTGGTTCCATCTACAGCCAAACAGCATTCATCTAGATCTAGATGTTTCTTATAATTATAGTTTATAAAAATGGTCCACATTGCAACAATTAAGCACTGTGCTTAGTAGCATTGGAACTTTAGAAGCACTTACTTCTGAGACAAGGAGATTAAATACAGCTTTCTTCCAAATGCCATATATCACTATGTGAGCTAACCCAACAAATTGAAAAAAGTTATATTAAAAAAATATGTGGCTTTGGATGGTTTGGTAACTGGGTCACACCATGCTTTGCCGGTATTTAGATTATTCAGTTTACAGCAATGTTATTAATACAAGGAGGTAGCCCTATGTTGATTCTTAAAAGGCCAAAACCTCCCAAAGAAACTACTCCTAAGTGGATACCATCATGACTGCAGCCAAATGTCCTAATTGTACTGATTTTCATCTGTCTGTGCTTCAAACATCTAGGGCTTCTTCCAAGCCTTATCTCGGTTCTGTGGGTCTGTATAGAGGAAAAGAAGCAAAAACAATCTTCTTGTTTCTGATTTATATACAGGAGTATCATTTACTTTTTTTTAATGAATTCATTCACCGACAGGTAACATTCAATAAATATGAACAACAGCTGAATGGGAGGAAGAATTAAATTCCACATTACATGGTAGAGGCTAAGTAAATGAGAAGATTGTTGCCTTGAACTGGAAAAAATGTCTCAGGGCTGCAAGCAAACCAATCTGGGGACAAACATTCACAAACCATATTCCATGGTAGAAAAGGCTGTTGCCACTTATTTGCTGTGTTTCCATGTAAATAAGACAGGGTCTTATTTTCTTTTGAACACCCCCCCCCCGAAATAAGCACTTGGCCTTATTTTCGGGGAGGTCTTACTATTTTTGAAGGGGCAAGAGGCAGCGAGCGTGGTCACCTCACGGCTGCTGCTGTGTTGCAATATTTTTGGGGAGGACTTATTTTTTGGGGGAGGGCTTATTTTAGCGCATGCGCTCAAAAGCTCGATTGGGCTTATTATCTGGGGAGGTCTTATTTTCAGGGAAACAGGGTATCTGAGATCACTCAAAGCTTTGGAAGCTGGTCTCAGAGTGCAAGCAGATTATTGTGGCAACAGCTTCATGGCCTGACGGACCTCATTTTATCAGGAATTTGTCAGGAATTGCTGCTTTGATTTCTTCCAACCTTAGGCTTGCATGATCTATTCATCTTGTCTTTGACAGGCCTCTTTTGTAATCACTTTCATTTTCACTATCAGTTCCTTCAGTTATGGGTAGTCCTGGATTTACAACCACAACTGAGCCCTGAATTTGTGTTGCTAAGTGAGAAATTTGTTAAGTGAGGTTTGCCCCCATTTTATGATTTTTCTTGCCACATCCCTGCAATTGTTAAATTAGTAACATGGTTGTTAAGTGAATCTGGCTTCCCCATTGGCTTTGCTTGTCAGAAGGTTGCAAAAGGGAATCACGTGACTCCAAGACAATGCGACCATCATAAATATGAACTAGTTGTCAAGCATCCAAATGCAAATCTCATGACCATGGGGATGCTGTCACAGTCATAAATGTGAAAAATAGTCATAAGTCACTTTTTTCAGTGTTGTTGTAACTTCAAATGGTCACTAAATGAACTTTTGTAAATTGAAGACCAGCTATATTTATTTTTTCATTGGATTATATCAAACCTTTCATTCAAAAGTTTAAGAAAGTGTTCTTGCAACTACCTTCTTCTATTCCACCACACCACACCCCCAACAAAACCCTTTGAAGAAAATTAGGCTGAGAGAGAGAATGGCTAGTCCCAAATCACCCAGTGAGCTTCTGTGGCTGAGGGTAGACTTTAATCTAGATCTAGACACTTCTAAGCCAACATCTTGAAAAGTAAAAGCTTTGGAAACAGTAACACACCAGTCATAAGATATGATCAGGACTCCTGTAGGTCCATTCTATAGTCCCATTCACACCTTCATATAGTGGGAGTCTGCAACTGCATGTGGCTCTTTGGGTCCTCTGCTGTGGTTCCTCGTTGGATGATCCCACCACTGGCTGGCCCCAACCCTCACCCTCCCCTCCCAGTCACTCCTTGCCTGGTCTAAGAAGGTAAGGGCAATGGCGGGGAATGGAGAAGCAGCCGGGGCTGATTCTCTGGCAGCTTCCCTCTTGCTGGAGCTTCTTCTGGTCCTTGTTGGTGCTGGACATGCCTGGATTGCTTGGGGAGACACAAAACCTGCTCTCCATCCCAAGATACTGGCCTGACCCAGCTGTGACCGACGGCGGCTTCGCTAACATGAGGGCTGGCGGGTTGGGAAGGGGATATGAGAGGACAGGACAATAGAAAGAGGGATGGGCCCACTGTGCCCAGCCATGGCTTTAAAACAGAGAGAGAGAGAGAGAGAGAGAGAGAGAGAGAGAGAGAGAGAGAGAGAGAGAGAGAGAGAGAGAGAGAGAGAGAGAGAGAGAGAGAGAGAGATCAAAAGGGTTTTGTGGTTCCAGGTGATTTTTAACAACCAGTTATCTGCCGACTGAGTAGGCATGGTTTGGGGAGGGTCACATGACTGGGTAGGAGGTAGTGACATCAAGTGGGCCATGCCTACTCAGGTTTTGTGGCTCCCGGTGTTTTCTTTTCTGTGGGAAATGGGTCCAAATGGCTCTTTGAGTGTTTAAGGTTGCAGACCCCTGCCAAAAAGCAATGCACTTTTGCTAACCCACCTTACACATCCTTGTATAAGGCATCCTTGTGGTGCATCAGGCTTTTTTTAACCTGGGTCCTAAAATAAAGTGAGACTATTATTAATCACAAACAAAATACATAAGCAAAGTTGCCAGTGAGTCCCATGACTTTTCAAAAACCTGCCGCCATCATCAAAAGTAGGAAAAATGCACATGCAAATCTGTTACGGGAATCATTTTTACATGCTTTCTTAATTTGTTATGATATCAAATATTTCATAACCAGGCCATGTAAACACACACACACACACACACCAGGAAGTAATCATTTCAATTCATTTTAAAAGATAGGGTGAAATTTAGAGCATATTGTGCGCTTCCTTTGTTTTGATTTTTGTACAGGAGGATGCCTGCAATCCCCTTCTCTGCTTCTCTACACTGGGTAAATGCCTGATTCATGGCAAATCCTTATAAAGAGCACGGCTGTTTATCTGAGCTTCTGATTATTCCAATGGTCCTCCAGGCTGTTTGGATAAATGATGCGCTACAGTAATCATTGTAGCATCTCTGTGATCGAGGAATGTAGTCAGGCTTGGCATTTTAAAGGGTGGAAGAACTGAATCACCCATTCTGGTTCCATTCCTGTGCAGAAGAATCTGCGTTCAATGAAAAGAGTGTTCAACGAGGTTAACTGCACCTCAAGGCTAACCCCCTGACTCAGTGGTTTTACCGAGAGCAGCTACCAGTTGTTCCAGTGCCCATTCCAATAGTGCAGGTTACCTTAGGCTAACTGAAATGAGAAATTGGAGCTATATGCCAGAGAAGAAGGAAGAATAATAGAATGAAATATACCACACCCTGCATCAAGAATTGCATTCTGACTGAATTTCTTTTTTTCCTGCTGAATTATGCTTTGATTAGATCAAGGCGAATGCAAATCAAGAGAATTGGTGAAGGCTGAACTTTCTTTGGCTCCATTAGAAATTGGCAAACCCAGGAAATTTGTCAAATAAAATTGAGGGGAAATAGCTCATTTTTACCCAAACATTCCAAATTCAGAACCCATAAAGCTCCAGGGAATTATTATTAGAAGTCAAATGTTTATAGCCATTCTTCAGAAAAAAACTCTCTTTCCCATGGGCCTTAAACCCAACCTATTCCTATTTCCCCAAATGTTCACATCAGCTAATGGAAGCAATCTGCAGGTGAAGATCTTACCTGTTGGTAGGACCACCATTCCTACATCATACATGAGGAAGAATAGAATAACAGAATTGGAAGTGACCTTGTAAATCTTCTCGTCCCACCTCCTGATCAAACAGGAAACCCAATACCATTTCAGACAAATGTTTGTCCAATCTGTTCTTAAAGAGTGTTGGAGCACCCATAATTTCTGAAGGCAAGCCGTTCCACTGGTTAATTATACTAACTGTTAGGAAATTTCTCCCTAATTCTAGGTTGGTTCTCTCCTTGATTAGTTTCCATCCATTGCTTCTTGTCCTGTTTTCATGTGCTTTGGATAATAGGTTGAACCCCTCTTCTTTGTGGCAGCCCCTCAAAATATGGAACATTGTTGCCTCTAGTCCTTCTTTTCATTAAACTAGACATACCCAATTCCTGCAATTGTTCTTCATACATCTTATCCTCCAGTCTGCTAATCATCTTTTTTGGTCTTGCTGCACTCAAAGTCTCAACTCCTTTTTATTTATATTGCGGTGTCTAAAATAATAGTAATAAGAGTTCATTTTAGTACTTCATAGACAAAAATGCTCATGTGGAAGGTTTAGGCAGTTCTTCTATGGCAGCCTTTCTCAAACTTTTTACACTGGAGAAACCTTTGGAATAATTTTCAGGTTCCAGGGAACCCTTGCATGAAAGTTATTATACATACAGCTCATGGTACATTTGTTTGATCCAGGCCCTTCTGATAAGGAGGGGGAAAGCCACTCTAAGGATTATTCTGAACACCTGTCAAATACATGGTTGCATTTACTCAGACTTGGCCTCCAGCTGTGCAGGTAACTGGTGTGTCTTCTCTCAAAGCTGGTTCCATTCATTATTGATAGAAGGGAGAGATCTAGCCTTAGGGTCCTGCTTTGTGGGATGCTATAGGGCTCAACTATTTCTTGACTTCTATTTAATACCTACCTGAAACCACCAAGTAAGCCAATACTGGATTAAGTGTACCAATGATACTGTGATATGTATCTCATATAATGCCATTGAGATACTTTCCTCTAAGCTCTATGAGCCTGAGAGAAGAACTAGCTTCAGTTCAGTGCTACCAAGATTAAGTGGTTGTCTTGGGACTTCCTGCATCTTGTGATTTCCATTGTTGACTCTGGATGGGGTAATACTCCCCCCAAGTAGAGTTGGTGCACAATCTGGAGGTCCTCCTGAACTCATGTCTTCTGCTTCAGAAGCAGGTGGCCGTCATGGCCAGAAGATACTTTTCACAATTACATCTTGTGCACTAGTTCTTGTTTACTTCCGGATTGGATTAATGTTGAGCATTCTCCGTGGAAGTCCTCTTGAAGGGCATTTGGAAGATTTAGCTTTTCCAGAATATGGTGGCACATGCAATACTGGGGGCTTCGTATCATGGCAGTAGCTGCTTCAGGAGCTCTATTCACCATGACCAAATCACTGTGGCCAATTCACCATAGCCAACTCACTGCAGGACAGCTCTCTATGGCCAACTCCCCACAGGATAACTGTTGCCATGAGACAACAGTTATACTAATATCAAAGAAATAGTGGGATAGAATATTTATTTATTTATTTATTTATTTATTTATTTATTTATTTATTTATTTATTTATTTATTTATTTATTTATTTATTTATTTGTAAAATTTATATGCCACCCAATCTCGAAGGACTCCGGGCAGCTTACAAAAAAGAGGGGAAAAAAGACACATAACGAACACATAACGAAAAAAAAAACAGTTTAAAATAGCAACACCTCATACATTCATTCTAATCGAGGCTGGACCTCAACAGTGAGGTCAACAACCCCAGGCCTGCCAGAACAGCCAAGTTTTTTACAGCTTTCCTGAAGGCCATGAGAGTGGGTATGGTCTGGATCTCTGGGGGTAGCTGATTCCAAAGAGTCGGAGCAGCCACAGAGAAGGCTCTCCTCCGGGGGCCCGCACCAGTCAACACTGTCTGAAGGAGGCCCAATCTGTGGGATCTTACTGGCCGCTGGGAGGTGTGTGGCAGTAGGCGGTCTCGAAGCTACGCTGGCCCTCAGTCATGTAGGGCTTTAAAGATAATAACCAACACCTTGAATTGCGTCCGGAGACCAACTGGTAGCCAGTGCAGCTTGCGGAGGACAGGTGTAACGTGTGTGTACCTCGGTGCACCCAATATCACTCACGCAGCCGCATTCTGGACTAACTGCAATCTCCGAACGCTTTTCAGGGTAGCCCCATGTAGAGCGCGTTGCAATAATCCAGCCTCGAGGAGACAAGGGCGTGAGTAACTGTTTGAAGTGCCTCCCTATCCAGATAGGGCCGCAATTGGTGCACCATAGTTAAAGAAAGGATGCCAAAAGAGGGACAAATTGAAATGTGAATGGCAAAAATTAAAATAGTTTATAAATTATTTTAAATAATTAAAGTGAATTGTTGAATTGTCCCCCATGGTGAATTGGCCATGGTAAATTGCCCTGCAGTGAGTTGGCTGTGGCAAGTTGGCCATGGCGAGTTGTCCCATTCCACCCAGTAGGTTTTTGGGTACAATTCAAGATGCTGCTTGTTACCTTTAAAACCATACACATCACGGAGTGACAGGACTACCTCTCCATGATGGTTCCTATCTATCCCATCACAACAGACATATGGGTTACAGGTTATATCATTGTTCCAGTGTCATTTAGTGGGTTCAAAGAAGCATGCCTTTGCTATCAAAATGCCTGCCATATAGAATGGCCATCCTCTGAGATACAACAGCCCTGATTCTGAAAGCAGACATCTATCAAATATATCCATCCGCACAAACAATGTCATGTTCCCTCACTTTCCTCAATACCAAATGCAATATGTGGTTTAGCCTTCTGCCCTTTCTAGCCTTATGTTGATTTCATAACTTATAATGGTTTTTTTCATATTCTACTATCTGCCAGGTAGGAGAGCCCCTGAAAGGGATTAAATCCTTTTTCTGTATCCAAATAAACTTCTTCCATGGATCTTGTTCTGTTTATTAGGTTGGCCCAAAATTCCAGCCATACCTCTAATTTTCCCTCTTTTTTTTACTATCCCCAGTGAAGGATTAGCAAATATCAGTGGATGAGATCCATGGCTCTAAACAGTTGACGTCATTCAAGGCTGTCCTGGTATGCATTGTCCCACAAGGTCACCCGCCCACATACCTAGCCTTTCTCCCTTCCCATATTACACACATTCATACAGAGCCTAATTGTTCATTCCCCAAATATATTTATTATGCAGCTGTGTCCCAAGCATGTCATGAAGAAAATGTGGTAAGTGCACTGAGCCAAACATTTCTAGTCTCATTAGAGACAAATCCTAGGTAGTTGAGGATTCATTATTATGTGTACTGTTGCCATTTCTCCCCCTCTTCTTAAAATACTCAATAGTTTTATATTTTTATTTTTAGGATGGCAGGAATATATGCACATGTACGGAGAACACATGAAGCTTTTGTTAAGAAAACTCTCTTGGTTGATACATAGGCAATGAAATAAGGAATTTAATCGTTCTCTGATTTGAATATTTGGCTGTGGACTGGATTGTGCTGAGCCAAAAATTCAGCCAAGTAGGGCGGGGAAAAATAGCCATGAATGTGAGATATAAGAATAGTAATCAGGAACAGAAGATGTCAGTGGAATTCAGAGAGTGGGACCACTAAAAGTTTTGTTTAGGGACAGGGTCCTGCCTAGATAACAGGAAGGATATTATTCTTCTCTACATTTCTTTACTGCTGCAACATTTGTCACCTGGACGTTTGCAGCCCACATCTGGGCTCCCTAGAATTGGGAGCTGACAGTGTGACTTAGATCTTGGCCAAGAAAATCTACCTTCCATATCCACAGCAATTCATCCTAGTCACTTTTGGTGCACAAAGATCCATCTTGCAGTTCTAAGCCCATGTATGGCCCACGGCCTAAATGAAAAGGTCTACAATCTCCTGAAAGAGAAATCACTCTTTTCCCACAACCATGGAGGAGGAGAAAGAATAAGAGAAGAAGATTTCAGAAAGAAAAAAAATGGAATAAAAGGATGCCCAAATGAAAGAGAATGGATCCCACAATTACTTACTGGCTCTGGCCCTACTTATTGCTTACTTCCCTCTTACCAATTGTCATTTGCCCCCCCCTCCCCCCCAAGAGAGAGAATAAAGCCTTCCCTAGGGGAAATAAGGTTCATCAGAGGCAATGTCCGATTTACCATACAGAAGTTATGACCATTTTTTCTTTGCTTTCTCTCCAATATGTAGGTAGTCCTCAACTTACAATTACAACTGCAATTAAACCCATAATTTATGTTGCTAAATGAAACCATTGTTAAGTGACTTTTGCCCCATTTTACAACCTATCACTGCGGTTGTTACTTTAGTAGCACTGCTGTTAATTGAATTTGGCTCAATGAATTGAATCATCACTAAATGAACTGTTGTAAGTTGAAGACTTCCTATATGTACATTATACAAGGAGAAATATCCTCTAGTCAGTGTAAAATGGTTGTAAATTGAATCTGATTTCCCCATTCACTTTGCTTATCAGGCACATGACCAACTGTATCTGTCATAAATATGAGTCAGTTGCCAAGTGTTTGAATTCTGATCATTTGACCATGGGGATGTTGCAATGGTCATAAGTATGAAAACCAGTTATAAGTCCCTCTTTTTTTACTGCTGTTGTAACTTCAAATGTCACTAAGTGAACTGTTATAAGTCAAGGACTACCTGTATAACAGATGATCTATTCACCATTCCTAGTTCTTTTCCCCAATCTACATAAGAACAGAAAAAGATGAAAGAGGTGCTCATGATTATTTAAACAGTCTGCATTTTCTATCCATCAGTCAAAACAAGTTACAGGAAGGAAACAAAAGACTCATTAAAAGCAAGTGGACCTTAGCACTTATGAACAATGTCAATCCCATTCATTTAAATGGTGCTTCGGCATGCCAAACATTTACTAGATTTTCCCCAGAACCAGAATGGTAATGTAAGCTCCAGCTATGTGAATAACTCTAATCCTTAAAAATATATCCATTACATACAACGGAGAAAACCTGTGCATTTTTTAAATGCCCAGGTTGTTTGAAGATTGCAAATAGACAAACAATATAGCAGGATTCTTCTGTTTTAAAAGCCAATATCCCACTCAGGTAGTTTTTGACTCTTTGTAAATTGTTAACAGCCTAATTCTAGTTTTATATTTACAGAACTCTTGGCATGACAGTCTATCCCTTATTCTCATGAACAAAAACAGAGCTAGGGAATGTATTCCTTGCAGTACCTTGAAACTTCCTTTTGTCATGGTTGCTGAAAAAAGCTAGAGTCACTTTTGAAAGGTTTGTGATATTTATACTGCAATTATTGCTTCTTCCAGAACCAACTAATGTAATCTGTAATGGAACTGAACAAGAAACAAATCTGGTTTAATTACAGAGTCTGTTTGCAACAGACATCTTTCACTTGTAAAGTAAATTCTACTCAAAACTGGCCTTGTAAACAATCCTCCATGAGACTAACAGCAAACGGGATAACAAAGGCTGGCCATAATAAAAGCAACATAGCCAAAATAGTTTTTCGTGAACAGCCAGCCAAATGCCTTCAGCTTTTTAATGCTGTTGAGTGATTCTGATAAATAAGATGATGGGTGACTGACTGTGCAAAGTCACTCAGCTGCGGTCTTGCCACCAGCAAAAAAAGGAGAAAGGATTGAATTGGACATTAGGGTACCATGAAATAGTGAAATCTCCTTTGGCTGGTTATAGGACTCGCCATTTCTTTTGGGGGAGAAGAACTTGGAGCAATCCCATTGTAGCAGTTTGCAGGCCAGTATTTGAATGGTTACTACTGTTTATTTAGTAGTCCAAGTTCAAGTTACACCGTCTGCCAGTGGTTCTATCTATAAAACCTATACAAATAATTATGAAATACTAGACAACCCTTGCCCCACTGGATCATCATTTCACAGATATTTCTTCACAGAGAAACAGAACGACCACTGGTGGGCAAAAGAAGAGTAGGAATGGGAGTGGCTTCTAATTTTCCGATAGCTTCCTCACTCCCATTACTTATGGGAAGATGGAAGAGAGCATCAGAAATCTCTCCCCCTCCTTCCTTCCTTCCTTCCTTCCTTCCTTCCTTCCTTCCTTCCTCCCCTTCACATCCTATATATTACATAGCCCACTTGAGGTACCTTGGTTTAAAAATGGTTGCCCCATGATGCATCATTTAGCCCAGTTAAAGGTCATAACAACAACAGTTTTAATCATTCTGAGGTCTATTTGCTCAGGCAAATTCAGGAATGAAAAAGAAATTATCACATAGGAAATCCTGTTTCAAGGAGGAGCAAATTTTCTTCAATCACTTCATAATTATTTTCTGAGGTGAAAGACTTCCCAAGAAAATGTGGAAACACTGAGACTGAGGGTACTTCCCTCCCTTTCTTAAAACCAACAGACCTTATTGTAAAGACAGAGTGTAGCAGGGTGGAGTTGTATGAAGGGATAAATAGGGAAGATTTTCATTGGAGGACCGAATATCCATTACCTTCAAAGAGACTGGCAAATATCTTCCAGTGCCACCCAATTCAGGAGATGGTATAATGATGGGGTTTTTATGCCAATGGGAGCTAGTAGAACATACTATAAGTGTGGTTAACTAAGAAGATGGCTAAAACTGAGTGCCATTATGTACTACAAAGGAACAAAAAATTCAGCTAACCTCAATATGAATGATTAGGTAAAAAGGAAAGACATGATAAAGGCATTTTCAGTTTCTTTTATACCAGGGCTCCCTTTTAATGTAAAATTAAAACTTCAGACCATTTGTGCTTGTGCGAGCAAAGCGTGATTGGAGCTGCCGTCTTTCTATAAATATTGATGGGGAGTGGAGTGCTGGTTTTGCTGCTGTAAGAAGGTTGGTTGATTGGGTTGTTACACACACACACACACACACACAAACCAATACTTTCATTTGGGTATTTGAAGAAGTCAGTCTATATAGTCTGATCCAATCAAAGTTTTTGTTATGTAGAAACATGAATTAAAAGAGAATAAAATATTAGCAATGGAGATATTAATACGTTAGTGAAACATTATATTCTGCTTTATGCCATATTTTCCATATTTTTTAAGCTCATCACAATTTTTTTAGATTGATAGATCGGATTATGTACTGTATCAAAATAAATATCTACAAGACCAGGTGTTCTAATATTTGTCTCATATATCAGCAAAGGAATTGTTTTGTTTGGCTGCAAATCAGTCCCTTTGTAGACTGATTTTCATATCATTTCACTTACAGGTAACAAAGACTGCATTAAACATAAAACTTCCTGGTCTTCGTTATCAAACCACAGGGATGAAATTCTAAAGTACAATTCAAGTCATTCAGTTCAACCTGGGAAGTCAAAAGTAGCCCGGTCAGATGACTCCAACTCCAGACAGGCGTTACCTTATTAAGAATGAGTAATGGATAAAAGGATAGATGTCTCATCTCTGTGTTCACATAGAAATATGAGGGCTTTGCCCTGAACCTCTCTTGTTATCTTCCTTTCAGGAAGTTGAGGAGAGTGTTAAAGAGGTCAAGCGAGAAGAAGAAAAGATCCTTCATGCACACTCACTCTTCCCACTTTGTATATTCACAGGGCCTTGTGGATTTTTTAGAATGTGGGAGACACGTTTCATTTGCTCACTGCAGAATGAGGGAGAAAGAAAATGAGGAAAGACATTTCCTCAGCATTGTAGCATTATTGATTCATCATACAGTCAGCCTGATGTTCAGACAGGCTTTGGCAATTTTTATCCACCTATAAAAATGACCAGGGATAGGCAGATATGGAAATTTGATGGTGGTAGAGGTATTGCCTCAGGATGTAAGTGGTTCTGAGTAAAGCTGACTTTTACAATTGACTGGTGGTGAATTTTTCAGGATCTATGGTGTTCAAGTGATGCTCTAATTGTTTTTATTATTATTATTATTAATTCAGGATTACTAATTCAGGATTAATCATCCAAAAATCTCTGTAACCAAGGTTAAGAAGTAATGGTGGAAAACAATGGTACCTTACATCAGGGATGGGCAACCTGGTGGCCTCTAAACTTATTCCAATCACAATTGATGAATATCAGTAGTAATTTCCCCATCATTTAGATAAGAAATCACATAACTATTGTGATGGAAGCTCAATTGTGCACCTTGTCACCACCTCACAGGAGCCAGCTGTTAATTTCTCTGGAATTTTTTTCCCCAGTTGAGAGCCAAGCAAGACAATATTCCTAGAATGCTGATCAGCTATTAGGTGAAGAATAACACAACACTGGCAATGGAACTGGCAGAGCCAGTTGTTGTACATTTCCAGCACACCACTGTCCTGATGGGGACTAGCCCATTTTGCATCATTCTCTCACGCATTATATGTGGTCTTTGCACTCTCGAAAAAAATAGAATACTGTGCGATTCCAGTCAGATGTGCTTCTTTCACAGAACCATGATTAAACCAGATGTATGGACCAGACTGTATTGGAGGATCTCCAGATGACTGCCTGCCAAAGGGGCAGCAAGCTTGGTGGCATAAGAACAGCCTGAGTGGATACCTGCCACTTCAGTTATGTGCTTCTTTAAATTTGTCTGTAAATCTAGTGTCCTTCTAGAAAGAGCTGCTTCCTTGAAGAGGGTGAATCTCCAGTGGAAACAAGGATATTCACCCTCTATCATGAAACTCTAGAAGACCAGAAGAAGAAGAAAATGTCATTATGAGATCTTTCCTGGTTTTCTTTGGACATCAATGTGTTATTCATTCATGCCCTGAACCAAATTAATTCATATATTATGTATGTAAGTTAGAGGACAATGTTGTTTTGTTATTGATGTTTTGTTGTTGTTTACATTAGGAGATGTTGAGTTTATGAAAACTTTTCAGCAGAAACAATAACAAAGCAATCTCAGCGATGGTCCATGCTTTGAACTGCTCTGGTAACTATTGCAATTTTGGGGTCTGCAGTTTCCCACTAATCATACAAATCAACTAAGGCTGAAGCCCTGGACAGGTGAATTGGTGAACCCTTCACAAAATCTTACTACAAGACAAGAGAGCAGCTATTTATGGTCAATAATTTCCATTTGGATTGCAAACTCTTCTTCCCTCTGTGTCTTGCTACCCACAACCCCACTTTCTTTTCTTAACTCAGCAGAACTCAAAGAGCTTGCCTGTGGAACCTGTCTCTGTGCAGCATCTGATTATTTTGTGAAGACATTTCTTCTATGACAGGCAAACCTAACATCCTTAGCTCCCTCTCCGCTTCTGACACAACCTGTCTTTCTTTACCTTCTAGGTCTGTGCTCTCACCTCTCAGACCCATCAACATGTTCCTGCGATCTTAACCTGTAGGCTTCGAACATTTCAAATATCATTCCATCCAGAGAAGCATTTGTATAAAGTGTGTTTGATAGCTGTGCTTACCTTTCTATTGGCCAGCTGTAGGCAACCTTCCTACATTGCACTCCCTCAGTTTCTATCACTCGTGTCATTTGTTCAGTTAAATCTAAAAGAATCGCTAAACAATGCACTGAACTATTTCCTTTTTCAAATTAATGACCAGTTCATGAGAGAAAGCACACAGCAAAGACATGATGTACCAGAACGAAGAAAACAGCAAAGTAAAGGACACTGATTTGTTTTTTTTTAACTGAAAAAAATGTAAAAGTAACAAAAGGCATGGGAATTCAGTATGAAGGAGGCTTCCTAATGTTTGTAACAGCTTTATGAAAAGAGTGGAGCTGTGAGAGAAAATTACAATCCAATTACATTTTCTATAGGAGATGTTTTCCTTGGAATTTATTAGAGGAGGTGAAAACTGAGTGTGAGGCAATGGCTCACTCTGGGTGCGTTTCACAAGAAAAATAGATAATTTAATTTGTAATCACTACCAGTATTAACACATTTCCAAATAGTTGATCTCTTGATTCATGTATGAGAAAAGAAATTACTTACTATAGCTGAAGCTATGCTTCATCTGTTCAGCTGGAATAGAAATCCTTACATCTCGGGGGA
This sequence comes from Thamnophis sirtalis, assembly GCF_051295495.1. Classification (NCBI taxonomy): domain Eukaryota; kingdom Metazoa; phylum Chordata; class Lepidosauria; order Squamata; family Natricidae; genus Thamnophis; species Thamnophis sirtalis. The sequence continues at coordinate 38,522,219 of NW_028261381.1, forward strand.
CACTAAATTGGGGACAAGTGATATGAGGCCAGGTTCACCCATCAAGCAAAGCTAAATTTGTAATTCAGAAGGTATTAGGAAGAAGCTATTGTGGTACAGTGGTTAGAATGTAGTATTACAGGCAAACTCTACCCACAACCTGGAGTTTGATCCTGATGGGGGCTCAAGGTTGACTCAGTCTTCCATCATTCCAAGGTTGGTAAAATGAGGACCCAGATTATTGTGGGCAATATGCAAATAATGTTTTCATGATATACTATCCAGAGAATAGTGTAAGGCACTATGGGTGATATATAAGTGTTATTGCTAAGTGCTACTGCTATTGTGAATCCAGTCCTCATAATTTGTAATCCATCATTCAATATGCAGTGTGATCACCATCAGATGTGTTTTCTTCAAGGAACTATGATTAAACATGATATGTGGACCAAACTGTATTGGATGATCTCCAGATGATGGCCTGCCAAGGGGGCAGCAAGTTTGGTGCCGTGAGAACAGCCTGCCTTCAAATGGAAGCCTGCTATTTCATTTACATGCTTCTCCAGATCAGTCTGTAAATCTAGTTTCCTTTTAGAAGGAGCTACTTCCTTGAAGAGGATAAGTCTCCAGTGGGCACAAATATATTCACAATCTATCATGAAAAATTAATGGAGAAGAAGGAGGAAGAAGAAAAAGAAGATCATAATTATGAGATCTCTTCTGGTTGTACTGTTATTGCATACAACCTGTAAGATTTTTTTGTTGGTGACTTAATTAAAACCATGCTCTCTGTGATATCAAGATTCCACAGAATAGAAGACAAATGCCCTATAAGAATGGCCTCGGTACTAAGCACAATCATGAAAAAATTGCAAACCCCTATTTAAATCAATGTTTAGTTCCACAATTGCCTTCATCCAAATAGAAAGGGAAGTTCAAAAGAAATCAGTGGGATTGTCTTCCCACTGATCCTAGCTAAAATATTATCTCCCGAACCAGGGTTGTTTTCTCTTTCAATGAACTGAATGTTACAGTAGGTCCAAAGGAAAGGCAAATTAGCCTACAAGGAAACTGACAGCTTTATAACCCTATCCCTCTGATTGAAATGTCGGGAAGTCTCCTGGCAATTCTCCCAGACATGCAGGTAGAACAGCAGGTTCACTTATTATGTTAACTAAAACAATCTGGCTTTGCACAAATGCACCTCAGGCCCAGCCAAGTGTGAAGGCGTATCAATGTGCCAAGCCAAGGCAGGAAAAAAAACACCACCATTCACCTGAAATGCATGATTTGCTGGGTTTTTGTGAAATACTAACAACAGCGTTCAGAAATGTCCTATAACTAGAAGGTTTGGGTACATCTCATCAGATCACTATGGTGATATCAAGAAGGACCAAGATTATAAAATGTGGGAAGATATTAGTTCAGTTCTGATTAAGGAAGCCAGTGGATAAGAATGTCATTATAATCCCGAAGTCTTAGTCTATATAGTCTTCTGCACAAAGCCCTCCACCCAAAAAAACCCATATGTTTTTGAGGATTATAGTTAGCTAGTATTCAAGGCGCTAGTCGTCACTTATAAAGCGCTAGTCGTCACTTATAAAGCCCTTCATGGTATTGGACCTGGGTACTTGAGAGACCGCCTGCTGCCAATTACCTCCACCAGACCGATTAGATCCCACAGACTAGGCCTCCTCCGAATTCCATCCGCCGGCCAGTGTCGACTGGCGACTACCCGGAGGAGAACCTTCTTTGTGGCTGCTCCGACCCTCTGGAACGAACTCCCTGTGGAGATTCGCACCCTCACCACCCTCCAGGCCTTCCGCATAGCCCTTAAAACCTGGCTGTTCCGACAGGCCTGGGGCTAAAGAACCGTTGCCCCTATCTCGAATGGTATGATTGTTGCGTGTTTTAAATTATATATTGTTTTGTGTTGTTGTTAATTTGTCTGTATCCCCCTTCCCTGGTTTGAGTTGTGAGCCACCCTGAGTCCCCCCTTCGGGGGGAAAGGGCAGCATACAAATGAAATAAACATTCAAACATTCAACATTTATGTATCACCTTTTCACTGGTGGGATTCAACATTTTTTACTACCGGTTCCGTAGGCATGGCTTGGTGTATGTGGCATGGCTTGGTGGGCATGGCTTGGTGGGTGTGGCAGGGGGAGGATACTGCAAAATGTCCATTCCCTCCTGATCAGCTGGGATTCAGGAGGCAGAGAATAGATGGGGGCGGGACCAGTCAGAAGTGGGATTTACCGGTTCTCTGAACTACTCTAAATTTCTGCTACCGGTTCTCCAGAACTGGTCAGAACCTGCTGAATACCATCTCTGCACCTTTTCCAGTTTCCATTTGAATCTAAATCTGCCTGAAGAGAATAGCTCCAAAATGAGTTGTGGTTTTGTTAACTGCAAAAACAATCTTTTCATGACCCAGATGGCCTACAAGCTCATGGTACAATCCCTGTACACTTCCAGAAGGAATTATATGTCATCCTTCCTACAAAAATCAATGGCAATTTCCTAGAATTTAGTCTTCATGGAAAAAACATTGATGATCTAAGATGTTTTTTAAAAAAACAAAAAAAACCCATTGCTTCCATATTACCACAATCCTCTTCTTATGGTTCTAAATAATGCATTAAATATATTTCCAAAAAGAGACACCAAAAAAGCCACAGTTGGAATTGCGCTTATGTGAGGAAGCATCTTAAGGTATATTAAGACGTCACCAGATCTTTGCATTATCCTCATTTTCCAATAATTTGTGTTACTTCTTTAAGAACATCCAGAGGGGGGAGGGGGAGGAAAGTGAGAATTAAATAAAAATCAAATTCTGTTTCCTATTTGTGAGAAATTTATTATATATGGGCAATAGCATAGATAATAAAGGTTTTTTTTCCTTTCTCTTAATAATCCAGAGTTTTGAAATCTATCCACCTAGTAGACACATAGTAGATATGGGGCTCCTTTTAAAACATATCCCAGGCTTTAAGATAGAAAAACATAATATGAATGGCTGGGATCTATGAATATTAATGGGAAATTTGCCTGACTTCTAGAAATGTCCTGATCTTGTTCTTTGGTGAATGCTAACTCAACTAGGTGAAGCTGCTACCTTTACAATTTCAAAGTACTGTATGTGTAAATTATTAAAAACACAAAATGTTTGGTAAGCTTTGGAGGTCATTTCAATATGTACCAACTCTGTGCTGTAGCAGCTGTGTATTTTTTTAATCTAAATCAAGAATTACATGTCTTTTAAGTAGCATGGAAGTAGTCAGTATCTCCCAATGCCTTTAATCAAAGCCCCACGTTGCGTGCATTTCCCATTTTAATGCATGCTCTTTAGAAAAGAACATGATGTTAAGTTATAAAATAATTACGGCAAGTTAAATATGAAGTATCTTCAGTAATGTCCTTCCTCATGGGACACCCTTTGTTAGTAGTAGTTAGTAATGCAATCAGATATCTGGGATTATTACAGTGGCTTGCCAAAAATCACTCCTGTTTATTAAAGCAACCCGAAAAAGACCATTGTATCAATTCCAGCCATAGTATAATTTCTGCCTTTCTGGAATTTTATCTGCTATGAGTCATTCTACTATAGTGAGATTCCAAAATGGAGTCAGCAAATAAGTCTTGCTTCCTCTGGGCTGAAGGAAATTCAATAGCAGGTTGTGATGAGAAATTCAGAAGAGAAGAAGCATATAGCTCTAAACCTGAGTTTACAAATGTTCAACCTGTAAAGCCCATGATAATTTACACAGCTGTTGTGACTTTTTCAAAGTAGCTAATCACTTCATGGAATCATAAGTACTAGATAGAAGATACCTCAGAGATCTTCTGGTCCAACCTGAAATCAAATTGTTTTAATGTGGAAAATTAAAGGATGCAATGGAGCAATACATAAAGAACTGATACAGATACATTTCCCACTCTAAGAAGAAAAGGCCATCATGAGCTTACTAGGGTAGAGACAATGATTTTAAATGACACGTATGTTACATATTGTGAAGTTTTGCATGCTTTCTTCTTACCTTTTCAAGAAAACAATGCTAATAGTTTTCTTTTTCCTATCCTGGGGACTATTTGCCTTCGTGATGTAACACTTTCAAAATATTTATTATTATTATTTTTATTTATTTCTTAAGATTTATAGGCCGCTCTTCTCCCTGAGGGGACTCAGGGCGGCTTACAATCACAGCTTACAATACACAGCTTACAATACAAAGACAGCTTAGCAAGTTTTCAAAGCTTTTCTTCAAAGTAAATTCTTTAGGTTTACTTTTTTTAATGGAAACATGAAAAGTAGCTAAGGAGAAATCAAAATGTACTATTCACGTGCAAACACACATATACAGTGTACCAAAAGTCAGGCCCCATAGACAATTTATTCTATAAAAAGGCAAATAGATTGCCTTTTTCTTCTCAATGCTAAATTTCTAAATTAGAGCTAGTTTAGGTGTAGTGCTTAAAGCAGCAGGCTAAAAATCAGAGGAGCATGAGTTCTAGTCCTGCCTTAGGCATGAAGTCAGTTGGGTAATCTTGGGCCATTCTCTTTCTCTGTCTCTCTGTCTCTCTCTGTCTCTCTCTCTCTCTCTCTCTCTCTCTCTCTCCCTCTCCCTCCCTCCCTCCCTCTCTCTCAGCCTTAGGAAGAAGGCAAAAGCAAACCATTTTTGAAATTGTGCCAAGAAATTTGAAGAGATTAATCCAGGCAGTCACTGGGAGTCAAAAAATGATTTGGAAGCATATGCATGCATGTGCACACATGCATGCATGCATGCACACACACAATTTAGATGTAGAATCCATGATTTTTGGCAATGCGTTGCTGAAGAAACGTTCTATTTCCCATTGAGCTTTCAGAAGATGTAATCTGATGCTGTGGGAATGATTTCAAGGGGAAACGATTGGAGTCTTCAGAAATAGAGTGGCATCTTAGCCAAAATAAAAAGAGAGGGATGGACAAGAGAGCCCAGCTGGCATCATTGTTGCTTTGTTTTTCAAGGAAAGCTATTTCTTATTCCAAAGAGGTTCAACTCTTAAGCAATACGGTAAGATGAGCTGATGGCATGATTCAATTTCAATATAATTTCAGGTGCAGTGGGATTCAATTGTCTGTTTGGTAAGCCTCAAACTGACCAACTCTGCACCATACTCAGATCTAGATTAGTTCTTACTTAACTGTACACTAAGAGTTGTTCTAGGTATCCACAGGAAGTATCTACACCCATACTTGCCTCTTACCCAAAGTGTCCTATAATCTGGGTAAAGTGATAAACGCCTTGAGAGACTTCACATGATTCAGGTCATCAATAACATCAAGAACGTGAGATTCTACCCTCCTTCACAGCACCTTTCTTCCTCATCTTGGTATAGTTTCCTGATCTTGCTGAGCCCTGGCAAGACCAAGGGGCTTAAAGTGCATGGGACTTCAAGATCTGAGACATCAACATCTTTAGTTCTCCATGGGGTGGCATTACCTCAGAGAGACCCACTTCGCAACTTGGGGTTTCTCCTGGACTCATGACTCCTGCTCAGAAAGGAGAGTCTTTGCACAACAAGTTGCAACATTTCCTCAATCAGGAATCCTTATGCTCAGTCATTCAAGCCCAGGTCATTTCATGGTTACACTAGTGCAAAGACTCTACATGGGACAACCTTGAAGAGCATTCAGAAACTTCAACTGGTGCAGAGTGCAGCAATGAGGGAAGTTTTGGGGGGCCATGTAGGAGCTCATGGTTATACCACTCTCCTATGAGCTGCACTGGCTGATTGTTTGCTTCCAGATGCAATTCAAGGTTATTACTTTTAAAGCCCTGCATGGCATGGATCCAGGTTACTTAAGGAACTGTCTCACCCCAATGAGACAGATATACCCCACCAATGCTAGCAGAGGAGGCACATTGCAGTTTCCATCAATCTAGGAATTTTGGCTGTCACGGCCCATCCTTTTGGAATCTCTTGCCTCCTGGATAACATCTGCCTGCTTCCATAAGGAACTGAAGATCTGGCTCTGCCAGTTGTCCTCCAGCATGATACGGGCAGTCCTTGAGTTACAACAGTTCATTTAGTGACTGTTCAAATTTACAACCACACTGGAAAAAGTAGTTTACTTTTATGACTGTTTTTCACACTTATGACCATTGCAGCATCCCCATGATCGCATGATCAAGATTCAGCATAATTGAGGACTATCTGGAGGTGGTTGATGGACCAATAGTAGATCCCATGAGCCGCTTCTCATTCTGCTCCCTCCTTTCCCCTCTTTTAATAATTTTTATTGTATAGAATATACAGTTTTATATATACACATACATACATACATACATACATACATACACATACATACATACATACACACACACACACAGTATATGATAGATAGATAGATAGATAGATAGATAGATAGATAGATAGATAGATAGATAGATAGATAGATAGATACAACACACAACACACACACACACAAACATATCCTAAAAATACGAGTTCCAGGTGTAGCTATAAAAGAAGACAGACATTGTGATCTTTGTTGCTCTTCTCTGGACTCTAGAAAGAGTGCAGAGAAGAGCAACAAAGATGATTAGAGGACTGGAGACTTAAACATATGAAGAACGGTTGCAGGAACTGGGTATGTCTAGTTTAATAGAAAGAAGAACTAGGGCAGACATGATAGCAGTATTCCAATATCTCAGGGGTTGCCACAAAGAAGAGGGAGTTAAACTATTTTCCAAGGCACCTGAGGGTAGAACAAGAAGCAATGGGTGGAAACTAATCAAGGAGAAAAGCAACTTAGAACTGAGGAGAAATTTCCTGACAGTTAGAACAATTAATCAGTGGAACAGCTTGCCTCCAGAAGTTGTGAATGCCCCAACACTGGAAGTCTTTAAGAAGATGTTGGATAGCCATTTGTCTGAAACGGTATAGGGTTTCCTGCCTAGGCAGGGGGTTGGACTAGAAGACCTCCAAGGTCTCTTCCAACTCTGCTATTGTATTGTATTGTATCTCCAGAATACATCTATGGAATAGCCCCCTAGTCAAGTCACATCTGATATGAAGATATAAGATTGTAAGATTTTAGACACTTCCTTATTTATTATTATTTATTTATTTATTTATTAAATTTATATGCTAGCCAACTCACCTTCAAGTGACCCTGGGAGGTTACAATGCTATAAATAAAGAATAAAGCAACTAGAAGATTTTAAAAAATCACTAATATATTGAGCATTGAACGTTAAAACATTAAAGTTGACAAAAAAGCAAATACAAAGAATCAATTTTGTGGAGGAAGGAATCTTCTCTTAATCCACTAGCCACCTCCAGAACAGGATGCCCCTGTCAGGACCACAAGCCGGTGGGCAGAGCCAAGTTTTCAGGTTCTTTCAGAAGGCCAAGAGGGCAAATCTCACCTTGATGTTCCAGAAGGTGGCAGCCACAGGAGAAAAGCCCCCTCTCTGAATTCCTTGGCTGATGGTATCTGGAGCATGTTCCTTCTGCCAGAGTGAATAGGGTGGGCCAAACCCATTGGGTGAGACTGTTTATCAGGTAACCTGGACCCATACCACTTAGCTAGTAGTAAGTTCCTAAAAATACTTCACTGATTTTTAAAGCCATCTGCAATATGAGATAAAACAAACCCACAGGGACTTGATTGCCCACCACAGACAAACTACTCATGATCCATAGATGTATAATCCACACAGAAGACATTGAGATACTACGAAGTAGGCTATTTCTTATTTGAAAAATTGCTCAATTTTTATTTTATTACTCATAGTCTCCCGGGAAACTCTAAATGGTCTGGAATCTGAGAATTAACAAAACATTTATAATACTTCAGCATCCAGTTTGGAGCTCCAGATGTGTGGTGTATTTAACTCCCACAAAGCCATGTGGCCACTGATCTCTCTAGCAAGGATTGATGGAGTTGAAGTCCGGCACATTCTGTGGAGGCTGGATTAAAAATTGCCCTGGCATTCTGCCACTCAAAAGATATAAAATGGCAATCCTGGCTTAAACTAAAGCCAAGTCTTTTGTCTATCACATAATACTAAAGGTAAAGGTTTCCCCTATCCAGTTATATCTGACTCTAGGGGCCTGTGCACATCTCCATTTCTTAGCCAAAGAGTTGTCCGAAGACCTTTCCATGGTCATGTGGCCAGCATGATTATACGTTGAGGCACACAGAACATTGTTACCTTCCCACTGTGCTACCTATCCAGTGGTGTGTTGCAAATAGTTTTACTACTGGTTCGGGTGCACTCCTGAGCATGTGCAACATTTCTGTGTCCAGACAAGTGGGTGGGGCTTCCCCTGCTGCTACTACCGGTTTGCCAAACCAGGAGAAACCCACCACTGATCTGCATTTGCATGCTTTTGAACTGTTAGGTTGGCAGGAGCTGGAGCAAGTAGCAGGAGCTCACCCCACTGTGCAATTCTCAGATCTCAAACCCTGAACTGTCAGCTTTCCAGCTGAAAAGCTCAGTCTCTTTAGCTGCTGAGCCATCTCACCTTAATACTAAGACATAATATTAAGACATAATGACATAATAGTAAGCCATAGTTAATTAAGCCTCAATCATATGAGCCCATAATGTCACATTCTGTGGTTTTAAAAACACAGTATCTGGCTTTATGTAGTATGCATGATTTATAACACCTCACACCTGTAATCCTCACATCCTTTTGTCGGCTAGGCATTTATTTATTTTACACATATCATCAAGAAACATTTTTATTTATTATTATTTATTTATAACCTTCCTTTATTAGTTTTTAGTTTTACAAATCCCTCAAGGCAGCAAATCTATCCAACATATCTACCTCCTCCTACTTTCACAACAACAACAACAGCAACAACAACAGCAACAACAACAACAACAACAACAACAACAACCCTGTGAGGTGGGCTGGGCTGGGAAAGAAAGACTAGCCCAAGTCAGCCAGGTAGCTTTCATGGCTAAGGCGGAACTTGAACTCACTGTATTCCACTTTCTAGCTTAGTGCCCTTACCACTAGACCAAGCATGTAATATAGGCAATGAGAAAATGTATACTTAGCATGTACAGCATGTCTTACTTTTAACAAAGTGAGGACTCTACACCATCTGTTTTTAAAATCTATTTACACAATAGAAAAACAATGTTTTTTGGAAAAGGAACTCCAATGTAGCTCAAAAGAAAATCTGTCCCTGTGGTATAAATCAAGAGCTTAGAAAACAGAATGAATGCACTTCTTTCTTTGTTTCTTTCTTTCTTCCTTCCTCCCTCCCTTCCTTCCTTTCCTTTCCTTTCCCTTTTCTTCCTTCCTTTCTTTTCCTCCCTCCCTCTTCCCTCCCTCTCTTTCTTTCTTTCCCTCTATTCCTTCTTTCTTTCCTTCATTTTATTTTTTCCTTTCTTTTCCTTTTCCAACCCAGTATAACTCCAGGAAAAGAAATGCAGAATTCTTAGTTCTAAAAGTTATCTATTTTTTTTATGCTTCATGAAAACAAATGTTGCACCAACTGCAGGTTTACACATCACAACACTGAGGCGAAGAGGGAAGTTGTACCTGGTAAAATCCTCCCTGCTACTTAACTCTTTAAAGCAGAGGGACTTTTCTGGAATCTGGATGTGACATTTTTTCCTGCAAACTTTTTTTTTTCTAATTCCATAGAGTGGAACACTATTGGGTGGTTTAGCTGCTTCTTCAGAGCAAATTTGCTTAACGGGATTTAGCTGCCTCTTCCTCTTTTTTATTTTTGGAAATATTCCTCTGACGGGAAATATATATAAAATGTTCTCTCTTCTCCCGAAGCTACAACAATGTGATGCTAATCGATAAAAATAGCCAGGGTGAGGGCGGGGGTGGGGGGGAGAGAATGCCCCACAGTTATGCTCTTCTCTAATCCTTCCTTGAGAAAATTTTCAAATAGTCATTTTGAAAAGTTGCTCTCAGCCCAACCAGAGACAGCTGTTCTTCATACATACTGCAAATGTTTCTTTTAAATTCCTGAGGACACACAAGTTTTGATATGGAGCCAGGACCTCTAGAACTGGCAGAAACTAAACACACCCAGGGCTGCTGTGTTCCCTGTCCCAACAAACTTTCTCCCACAACTAGAACAGTAAACCTTTTACCCCCATATCCCACAATGTGTGATTAGGCAAAGAACTCACATCGTGTCCAAACCAAATACATTTTGTCATTTCTTGAAAACTTTACCTTTCACAGAAGTATAGGATTTCTGATCAGCAGGGAGCAGATGTCAACACTATCTATTATTACACAATGTCAGAACCAGAAAAGGAAGGTGGGTGGTTATGTTAAGAACAACTTGAGCAATTTTCTAAAAGAGGCAGCAGAGAAGTACAAAGCCAGAATGTTTTGTCTGATTTGAGCTGTGTCAGCAACCTGACCTGTCTTTCCCCAGCGACCGACCACCAGAACAAACCTAAACCAGCAATCAGTGACCCCGCTGCTTTGTTTGTTTGTTAGCTACACTGGGAGGTTGAAATGAAACATATCTCACACATACATACATACCTATACAGGCATCTATCTACCCTTCACACACATACACACAAATCAAAACCACTGTCATCTCTATAAAGAGAGAGAGAGAGAGGGAGGGAGGGAGGGAGGGAGAGAACCTAAAATATTTGTCTGAGGGTTAAAAAAAACTCCTGCTTGCTTAAGAAAACACTGAGATTTTGTATACTTCGTATTCTCACTCTACAAACGGATCTTTTCTGTTCAAGATCTCTATAGAGCAGAATATAGCAGGGGAGGAGGATGAATTTGACTGCTGGAATTTGCAGAGACTGGAAGAAAAAAAAACCAGTTTTAATCCACTATTGTAAGAACCGGTTCTTTGATTTAGAAAGGGAGCTGATGAGGGAGGGGAGTAGAAACTGAGGCATAGACATGCGGCTAAATATGACTCTAAATCTGGCAGTCATTTTCCTGGGCTGAGTACACACTTATACTCAGAAGCGTTATTTTCCTGATTTTAAGAATCTATCTCCACAGCCACATGGACAGATATGTCAGTACTTTGCCCCTGATGTCAGTTGCTTTAGAGTTCAAATAAAGCATAAAGTTGTTTCCACAGACCTTCTTCCACAGACTTCCACAGTCTTCTTGCCTATACCTATACAGAGAACTCCACCTCTGTGGTTGACAGGACAAAAATAACAATATTGTTATTCCCACTACAATGGTGGGATTCAATTTTTTTTACTACCGGTTCTGTGGGCGTGGCCTTGTGTGTGTAGGGTGGCTTTGTGGGCATGGCTTTGTGGGTGTGGCAGGGGAAGGATACTGCAAAATCCCCATTCCCTCCCCACTCCTGGGGGAAGGTTACTGCAAAATCCCCATTCCCTCCCTACCCCACTAATCTGCTTTCCAGTTCCGTTCTCCTGTTCAGGGCAACAAAAGAAGATCAGCTGGGAGGCAGCGGGGGCGGGGCCAGCCTATTTGCCAGTTCTCTGAACTACTCAAAATTTCCACTACCTGTCAGAACTGGCTGAATACCACCTCTGGAACTAGATTATCACCAAGACATGGCTTTCCATAATAAGGGTACCACAACTGAAAAGGCCTAGGACCTTATCAAGAATCTCAAGGTCAGGAAGGATACATAGCAGGGAGAGACATCTTGACTATAAGTGATCCACAATAGAACTTTGAAATGGGCTGAGAGGTGAATAATTTCTGATGATTGTTAGATGTTTTAACGATTGCTTAAACCAGGGATGTCCAACCTTGACAACTTTAAAACTGTGAACTTCAGTTCCCAGAATTCCCCAGCCAGTATGCCCTTAACATTGCCAAGGTTGAACACCCCCGCTTTAAACGTTTCTTGCTATTCCAGTTACTAAAGTTCTGTATTTTAGCTGTTATCTTAAGCTGGACAGTAGTGTCTTACTATATTATATTATTGATGCGAACTTTACTGTTTTGTACCGCTCCTCATTCGATTTCATTTATGTAGTTATTTAGTTGTTATTTTAAATTATTATTAGTGGTAATCTATTTACATTTACAGCAGTCTAGACTTAAAGCTTCCAAGGGGCAGAAAAGACCACCTAATCTATGAGTTAAATGGAAAAAAATATTACCTTGTTGTATTTGGAATCAGAATAATGCAGGGACCAAACTATTTCAGGAATCATAAATAAAATAGCAGTGAAACCATAATTCAGCAAAAGCAAATGTTGCTTTTTGCAATTTTGTAGTGTACCCCTTCAAAAGTAACAGTAATGTGTTGGGCGAAGAAGTGTCCTGAGTATCAGATTCCAATTTATTTATCCCTAATGTTCTCAAAAGACTTTACAAAAAAAAAAGCATCGGTACAGTCACAAACATCATGAAAACAAAAGTGAGACAAATTTACCTAAAACAAACTTGCCAATGTCTGTGGCATTGCCCTTTAAAAATGTCCTTAAGTTAAAATAAACACCATTCATATAAACTTAATAACATTTAATAAAACCAGGCAGGTACTTAAAATTCTGCTTCTCCCTAAGTATGGCCTCCCGTGACACATTTCCTAACATCAAATACTGCAAATAGAATTGTACGGGCTTTGCAATCTGTTAGCTAATTTACTCACCCAGCAGATTATCATCCATTTTGTGGATGAACCTATCTACACCTCTCTCTAAAATCTGGTCATGTATTCTTCCCTGAGCATATGATATGAGAATGTGTGTGTGTGTGTGTGTGTGTGTGTGTGTGTTGCATTTGTGCTGATAAATAAATAAATGGTTGTGACACAACACACACACACACACACACACACACACACACACATATAGATTAGCATCCAAAGAAATTATTCTACCTCTTTTAAACCACAAAACCCGCAGAATAAAGGCTAGTATCGGAGGTGTATCAGTGACAAAGCTGCAGTATAAAGAAAAAGAAATGTTTTCTCAACTTACCAGCAAGTTGCTATAAAATAATATAAAACTAATTCTTTTTCAGGGGAAAAAAATCCAAGTCTTTGAAAGCATAATGTTTATACTGGAAAAATAAAATGAACTATTATTTGTCCAGATCTAATTCTGTACAGATTTTTCTTAGAAGCATATGCCCACATTTATTCCCTCTCAAATAGACACAAATCTGGGCTTTTAGATCATTCCTTTCCCACAATTATTTGCTTTGCACATGCCTGAATCAGAAACATCAAGAGATTGATAAATATCCATATAAAGTTCATATTCCAGTTTCTCATCTTTAATATTGCACAGGAGAATACGCTTTTACGACTGCACATTAATTTATAAAAAAAAAAGTTTTTCAATTGCTCTGACTCAGAATGAACTGAAATAACTAAACAAGTTGCCTTTTTGAAAAATAAATAAATATGATGAAAGCTGAGATAATTTCATTGTTGGACAAATGGTATTGTATTAGGGAAGAGATCAAGCAGGACCAATTAATAGATAAGCCACATTTATACCACACTAAGAAAACAGTGTATTATCTCAATCAAATGGATTTAGTTTTTTTTTAAATGTCATAATTTAAAAGGTGATACATTCTAAAAGAGAAGCACATTCTGAAGCATAATGTATTTTACACCGAGTTCCAGTTACAGAGGAACAAACTACAAATTTTACAATGAGGCTGGCTTTTTCCCTTCTATCCTGCTGCCCAGCCAATCCCATATGTATGGCTCCCACATCTCTCACTCAGAGAAAGAAGGACCTTTCTAAAAGAAAGAAAGAAAGAAAGAAAGAAAGAAAGAAAGAAAGAAAGAAAGAAAGAAAGAAAGAAAGACCAAGTTAGAAGACAGCAGATTTGCAGAACCACAATCTGGAGCAGTAGCACAAAGACATGGACTGTTCTACCAGCCTTTTCCATTCCATTGGTGAATGGAAGCAACCAGATCCAATTCATTATTACCTGACTTGATCTTGTGAATTGGATTGGGGGTAGGCTGCCATTTCAGCAGATTGGATTGACTTCAATCATCCACTTTGATAATATGTATTATGGTGCCATTTAACAATCCGGATGTTTCCTGATCATTTTACAGGACCATTTAGCCCTATCCAACTTTCATAGATGAAATCATGATTCAATATATTGTAGGCACTTGTGAGCACTTAATGTCACATTATTACATATTTTTACAACTTACTGATTGAAAGAGGGAAGGAAAATGTTCAGGCACAATGGAAGTAGTTAAGAGGGTTGCTGGGAGGGTTTTTTGCTTTTGTTTTTTTATCTAAAATGCATGTCATCAGAGCTGACATGCATTAAGTAAACAAACTTTTACAAATCTGCCTTGGATTTATTTTAAATGTTCATATTCAAATGTAAAACAATAGGACTGTCACTCAGCTAAAAATTCATACTTAATTGATCATATGAGCTTTGTGTATGAATTAAATATGAATCAAATAAGTAGTTCTAAAAGTGAAGTCATTGTTCCTTTATTTTTAGAAGCCCTAGTCAGAAACAAAATGCAGAAATATATGTCTTCCCATGTAAGGAAGGGTAAAAAAGAACCTTCCGAAAATATGTGTAAGTGGTTAATTTTAAAAAGAATTGGAGTACTCTTTTAATCAATTATTCTAAGTAGTTTACTGACTAAATATTGGAGGATTAAGTTCCATGAGAGGTACATTTATTTTGTGGCTCACTTATGTTTAATTTCCAAGGCCAAATTATACTACGCAAAGAGGGAGGATGTAAGTTAAGTTTTCCTTACATCATTTAGTAGATTCACAAGTAAATAGAGCTCTGCAATATTTCCACAAGTAAGTAGTGTATCATATCTTTGAGAACCTAAATAATCTACTCAACAGACTAGAAGAGAAAAAGCTGTGGTTTGCTACAATAACTTCAGGGAGGTGCTCTTGCTCTCTGGGATATTTCTTTTGCAGAAAGAAATGAATTTTCGATAATATGGGGAAATGCTATACACCACGAAGTGTGCGGAATTTTATTTCCTGGGCATAAAAACCAAACATCTGATCTGCATTGTTTAGTGATGGGAACTTCACTCTTTTCTTTACTCTTGGGACTGAGTTAGGGTTATATTTGGTTTTAATCACTAGGAAAGAAAGTAATACAAAGTGATGCAAGAAAAATGAAGAAATAATGTTACCATGTCCTTTCATACTTACTAAGTGAACAATGAAAAATTCCAAAGCATGATATTTTTATTAAAAAATTCTCTGATAAAGTTTTGATGGGGTAACCTATCTGGCAGAAATAATGCAGGCATACAAAAATTACCCAACATCACACTGAATTCTGCTGACAACATAAACACAAGTTTATCCAGAAGCATTAGAGGTTCCTGCAAAACCAAATAGAATTTTAAGCTTGTGGTCAAATCATGAAACCACAACTAAAATAGTTTGTTTATTCAGCCGAGTATTACACTGCAGCACAACTTTTTTTGTCAAATCTATTTATTTTAGGATTATTTTCTAAGAAATTACAGCCATTGAATTAAAGAAAGGGACAAGGGAAAAGAACCATCTTGATGTGCCTGCCTGTTTGAGATGCTTTAATATATATGTAACTCCATTTTTGTGTCATCATTTTTTTTAATTGCTTATTTATTAGCTCTCCAAAAAGACGATAACGGTGCTGTATGCTGGAATTTCTGCATAGTTTGTGTTTCGTTCAGGGCAGCTGGATTCTTTCCTCTCAGAGGAGAAAGTCTATTTATCACTCCAAGAGTGACTCAAAACAAACCGGAAATCTTCATCAGCAGACTCCTGATGCTAAGGTACTTGTAAAAAAAGGACACCAATCCCAGGCTGGGAAAGCGAGAGATTTAGTACGTTAGGGAAGATTAGAGAGAGAGAGAGAGAGAGAGAGAGAGAGACGAGAGAGAGAAAGAGAGAGAGAGAGAGAGAGAGAGAGAGAGAGAGAGAGAGAGAGAGAGAGAGAGAGAGAGAGAGAGAGAGGTGCGACATTATTTCAAAGATTTTGCTTTATTTGTTTTTCTTTACGAAGAAGGGATGCTTCCCAGGGGTACAGTAAGGCCTTTTGCTTTGTTTATGGGGAAGGGGGGGAGGTTGATAGTTGGAGCTTGCCAGAGGAATCTGACCTGGATACCAGAGGGCCAATGCTTTGGGTGAACCTCTGTGCCAAAAAGGAAACGTGAGCAGACGTGTTCAACTCCTTTCTCTCCCTCACCCGACACCCCCCCTTTTTTGGAGGCAGCTGCTCAGAGGAAAACCACTTCCACCCACAAGAGTTCCCTGACCGATTACTTCATGTAAAGACCAAATTAGGCCAATAAAGTTGATTGTCTTGTAGGTTTAAGGCAGGAAAAACAGCCGTTATTAAAATAAATATGACTCGGAGTCCATTATGTTTTAGAACACCACGTCGGAGGACAGCAATCAGGATGGCGCACTGAAACATCGTCTGCGAGGGTGCCTGGAATGGGCCCGAAGAATGGAAGCAGGCTGGCTGCTAAAACAGACATAAATAAATGTTTAATAACCCAAGGCCAACATTTAGATCTTTATCTCTCACATGCATTTGACAATATGGACTTCTTTTTCAGGAAGGTTTTTTGTTTAGTTTGCTGGTGTCAGAATACGGTTTCAGCATTCTAAGAACTTCAGCATGGGTTTGCTCATATAATGTCAAGCCTTAATTATAAGAAATGAGAATGTAGTTTTGCTTTGCTCCAATATCATTAATTAGGCCCAACTATCATAGGCACAGATGCAACTTTCCTTGTTTATTTATAGAATCTTCAAATTCTACTGTTTATTTTCATTGTTTTATTCCTTTGCTATTCTTAGATTTACATTTTTTTAATCATTTTTTCCCTTTGATTGTTGTAAGCCACCCAGAATAATCCCAAAGCAAGATGGCCAGCAAATAAATTTAACCAACCAATAAATAAACTTCTAAAAAGTAGATAGTAACCTCAGTTGCAACACCCACTTTGTCGAAAGCTTCTGCCACAAGCAAATTCCCAAGTACAAGGCTGAATGTCTGAATTGTCTGATTCTCTTAGCGTGAAGTCTGGCAACAAGATTTGTTTGAGTCAGTTGCCAAGCATCTGAATTACTCTAAATACTCTAAAAGCTATAGAAGGAAAACCTGAGAAACAATGTCTACAGATCTACTAACCATAGATCAAATGGCATGCCAGTGTTTTGCTCCAATATTTTCTTTCTTTCTCTCCTTCTTTCCTTCCTTCTTTCCTTCTTGTTATCTTTTTTTACCTTAGCAATAGCAATAGCAGTAGACTTATATACCACTTCATAGGCCTTTCAGGCCTCTCTAAGCGGTTTACAGAGAGTCAGCATATTGTCCCCAACAATCTGGGTTCTCATTTTACCCACCTTGGAAGGATGGAAGGCTGAGTCAACCCTGAGCCAGTGAGATTTGCACCGCTGACCTGCTGATCTAGCAGTAGCCTGCAGTGCTGCATTTAACCACTGCGCCACCTTGGCTCTTCTTTCTTTTTTGTTTTCTTTTTCCTTCTTTCTTTCCTTTTCTTTCTTTTCTTTCTTTCCTTCCTTCTTTCCTTCTTTCCTTCTTTCTTTCTTTCTTATTCTCTTGTCTTCTTTCTTTCCTTTTCATTTCTCTCTCTCTCTCTCTTATTGAACACACCATCCTTCTCCTATTTTCCCCACAACAACAAACCTGTGGGGTGAGTTGGGCTGAGAGAGAATGACTGAGCCAAAGATGCCCATCTAGATTTCATGGCTAGCGCAAGACTAGAACTCACTGTTTCCCACTTTCTAGTCTAGTGCCTTAACCACTAAAGCAAACTGGTTCTCTGTATTGGAACCAGCTTGCTACAAAAAAAACCCCAGTTTGTCCACATGATGAACCAATTCATCTATCCACATTTATTGATGAGTACGGAAGGGATCTATATGCCCCATCCTCTCTAATTCACTCTTGCTATATATATTTTGTTTAAAAAGAGGATGGTTGCTTATATTTAGTCTATTAAATATAGACTACATTTAGTCTACTTCTGTCTCCCGAACTTTGCAATCATTAACCTATTCCCACTATTTCTGAATCCTTAGAACAGCTGTAGAAGACACACATTTTTTTAGCAAATCAGAGTACAATTTCATTTGTCTTTGATTTTCATTGTAGGAAGTTTGAATATGCAATAATGCCATTCCAAATCAGTGTTCAGTTCCCGGGTTTTCATGTGATTAGGAACTCTATGTTTTATGAATGTTTGGATTCATTTTTATTGTGTATTTGAGTGATTTGCCCATTTACTCTTATGAGCCTGTTTTTCACACAGGGCAAGTCTGGGCAGTTGTTTAATGACTTTGGAACCTTTACTTTACACTGGAGAACAGGTCTTTAACCTACCTGTGTGGAAATATGTGGGGATTATGTTTATGGGATCAACACTGTAATATTTAACAGATTAAGTGATCTAGATAGTTGAAGTTCAACCCATTTGGAAAATATCAGGTGGGTGGAAGGCTGAGCAACTCATTAATCAAATAAAACTCAACTGCAGGTATTCCTCAATTTACAGCTATTATTGAGTCTGGAATTGTGATAATCAGTTATGCCCATCATTAAGAGGGTTACTACTTGATTGTGCCAAATTCTTTGATTATTTTTGTTGTTGTTGTTAATTTTTGAATCGATTGTCTGCAATGGACATTTTTTGCTGGAAAAAGGAAATAAATCCAATTTCTGGCAAAAAAAAAACACACATTGTAAATCATGATCATAGAACACTGCAAACAATTATAAAGGTGGGCCAGTTGTTAAGCACCCAATACATGATCATCTGACCATGAGAAGATCTTGCCTGTTGGAATTTTGACTCCAGGTCATAAGTAGCCCTGAAGATGTCCATTGTAATTTCAGTTGCTAAGTGGCCAGTCATACATCAAGGATCAATACTTCAACTAGGATGACAGCCTTAATTAAACGTTTTTGTTTTTTTTTAAAGTTATGCAGGTGAAAAGCAAAAGTAACAGAAGTATATATATGTATATGTATATGTATATGTATATGTATATGTATATGTATATGTATATGTATATGTATATGTATATGTATATGTATATGTATATGTATATGTATATGTATATGTATATGTATATGTATATGTATATGTATATGTATATGTATATGTATATGTATATGTATATGTATATGTATATGTATATGTATATGTATATGTACGTACACACACACACACACACACATATATATATATATGTGTGTGTGTGTGCGTGCGTGCGTGCGTGCGTGTATGTGTATATATATATATATATATATATATATATATATATATATATATATATATATATATATATATATATATATATATATATATATATATATATATATATATATATATATATATATATATATGTATGTATATATATGTATATATATATATATATATATTTAGTGTCACAACCCCTGGTAAGCCCCAATTATGGGAGGAAGCTAACAGCTTCCATTATCTGTCAATCGGCTCGTCACAAGAGTCCATCATGACAGAAACCCAATATTTTTACTGTTGCCTTTGTTACACATTTTGTGTTATATTTGTGTTATATTTTGTGTTATTTTGTGTGTGTGTGTGTGTGTGTGTGTGTGTGTGTCCCTTTGATAGCTAGAAAACAAACAGAACATCTTAACTAATCCCAGATAGACAGAAGGCAAATCAATGACTAATGAGAACATTTTAGATTGGAAGAACAAAAATAAATGCAAACATGAGTGTGGCTCTTAAGATGCTGCTCCAAATATTCTTGGATTATATGGCCCTTTGCTCTCTCCCTCTCTCCTAGATTCAAACAATCCAATATGTTGAGGGATTTATGGCTTCATTATCCACTTTCTTGTGAGAGAATTGTAGGAACAAGCATCATAGCCTCTCCAATCAATGCACGGTCTAAGGAAGATGATTTGGATGAAGACATGCAAGCTTCATTCCGAAGTAAAAAAAGGGGTAAAAAAAATTAAATCCAGAACATCTACAAAATATTTAGAAGCAGTTCAGACCGAACCTCCCCTAATTCACAGGAGGAGGAGGAGGAGGAGGAGGAGGAGGAGGAGGAGGAGGAGGAGGAGGAGGTGGTGGTGGTGGTGGTGGTGGTGGTGGTGGTGGTGGTGGTGGTGGTGGAGGAGGAGGAGGAGGAGGAGGAGGAGGAGGAGGAGGAGGAGGAGGAGGAGGTGGTGGTTTAGATTCACAAGGTGATATCCCCATGGTTATGTGTTCAAAATTCAGATGCTTGGCAACTGACTCATATTTATGATGGTTGCAATGTCTCAGGGTCATGTGATCACCTTTTGCAACCTTCTGACAAACAATGGTTTCAGTTTCAGTTTAATAAAATTTGTATGCCACCCACTCCCATTGGGACTCTGGGCGGCTCACAAGCAAGATAAAAGCATTTAAAAAATTTAAGAAAAGATACAATTATTAAAATAATACACCATCCATTCAGTCTAAGTGGGGCAGGTTATAATAAACAGCCCCAGGCTTGCCGGAACAGCCAGGTCTTGGTCGCTTTACAGAAGGCCGGGAGAGTGGTAAGGGTCCGGATCTCTATGGGTAGATCGTTCCACAGGGCTGGTGCAGCTACAGAGAATGCCCTCCCTCGGGGGGCCACCAACCAACATTGTCCAGTCGACAGCACCCGGAGGAGGCCCAACCTGTGCGATCTTATTGGTCGTTGGGAGGTGAATGGCAGGAGGCGGTCTCTCAGATAGCCAGGTCCTATACCATGTAGGGCTTTAAAAGTAACAACTAGCACCTTGAAGTGCATCCGGAGACCAATGGGGGGCCAGTGCAGTTCGCGGAGGATAGGTGTGACATGGGTGTATCTAGGTACAACCATTATCGCTCACGCGGCTGCATTCTGGACCAACTGTAGTCTTCGAATACTCTTCAAGGGCAGCCCTATGTAAAGTGCGTTACAGTAATCCAGTCTTGAGGTGATGAGGGCATGAGTGACCATTCGAAATGCCTCCCGGTCCAGGTAGGGCCACAACTGGTGCACCAGGCGAACCTGGGCAAAGACCCCTTGGTCACAGCTGACAGATGGTGTTCTAACATCAGCTGTGTATCCAGGAGGACACCCAAATTGCGGGCCCTCTCCACATTGTGTATAATTTCACCCCCCAGGCTAAGAGGTGGAATATCTGCACCATCCTTGGGAGGCAGCATCAATAGCCACTCGGTCTTATCTGGATTGAGTGCAAGCTTGTTCATTCCCATCCAGACCCTGACAGCCTCCAGGCACTGGCACATCACTTCAACTGCTTCGCTGAGTTGGCACAGGGCGGACAGATACAATTGAGTATCGTCAGCATATTGATGATATTTGATCCCGTGCCGGCGTATGATCTCACCCAGCGGCTTCATGTAGATATTAAATAGAAGGGGGGACAGGACCGAACCCTGCAGCACCCCATATTTGAGGGGCCTAGGGGTCGATCTCTGTCCCCCAACCAACACTGACTGCGACCTGTCCAAGAGGTAGGAGGAGAACCACCTTAAGATGGTGCCTCCCACTCCCACCTCCCGTAACCGTCGCAGAAGGATACCATGGTCAATGGTATCGAAGGCCGCTGAGAGGTCAAGAAGCACTAGGATAGATGAATGTCCTCTATCCCTGGCTTGCCAAAGATCATCGATCAGCGCGACCAAAGCAGTTTCGGTGCCATAACCAGGCCTGAAACCCGACTGAAAGGGATCCAGATAATCTGTTTCATCCAAGGTCCGTTGGAGTTGAAAGGCCACCACCTTCTCAACAACCTTCCCTACGAATGGGAGGTTGGAGACTGGGCAATAGTTGTTCAAGATGGCTGGATCCAGGGAAGTTTTCTTAAGGAGGGGTCTCACCACCGTATCCTTTAGGAGGAGCGGGAAGGATCCCTCCCGAAGAGAGGTGTTAACAATCCTCTGGAGCCAGCCACATGTCACCTCCCTGCTGGTCGAGACCAGCCAGGAGGGACACAGGTCCAGTAAACAGGTGGAGGCACTCATCGCTCCCATGGCCTTGTCCACTTCCTCAGGAGCGACAAGTTGAAACTTGCTTCATAAAATCTGATCAGGACCTTCCCCCAGCACCTCGGCTGGTACCGTCCAAGTGGAATCCAGGTCCGTCCGGATCCGAGCGATTTTATCTGACAGAAACTGAATAAATTCCTCAGCTCTACCCTGTAAGGGTTCGTCCGCATCCCTCCCTTTCAAGAGTGAGCGGGCTATCCTAAACAGGGCGGCTGGGCAAGATTCTGCGGATGCAATAAGAGCGGAAAAATGCACATATTTTGCCACCCGTATCATCACTAGATAAGTCCTAATAAAGGCTCTTAATTGTGTTTGGACGGATTCGGAGTTACTAGCCGTCCAGCGTCACTCTGGGCATCTCTTTTGGCGCTTCATCTCCCGGAGTTCCTCAGTGAACCAAGGAGCCCTCCTGGATCCACTGCCGCAGAGAGGCCATAAAGGCACAATCCAGTTTAGAGCCTCCGCCGCCGCTATATTCCAAGCAGCGACCAAGGACTCTGCCGGACTGTGGGCCAGAGAGTCAGGTATCTCACCAAGTGCCGTCTGAAATCCCATAGGGTCCATCAGGCACTGGGGCAGAACCACCTAATCAGTTCCCCCTCCCTACAGTGGGGGATTGGTTTCCGAAAGTCGAGCCTCAGTAGGAAGTGATCTGACCATGACAAGGGCAAGATCTTGATGCCTTTCAAATTTGGATCACATCTCCACTGCTCCGAGAGAAATACGAGGTCGAGCGTGTGCCCCGCTGAATGAGTCGGACCCTGAATTACCTGGGTCAAGTCCATGGCTGTCATGGAAGCCATGAACTCCTGCGCTCCATCAGAGCGTTCACCAAGCGACGGCAGGTTGAAATCCCCCAGCACTACAAGTCTGGGGAACTCAACCGCCAGCTTGGCTACTGACTCGAGGAGCACAGGCAGGGCTGTTGCAACACTGTTGGAAGGTAGGTACATTAGCAACAAACCCATTTGACCCCCGAGGTCCAACTTCACCAGAAGGGACTCACACCCGACAATCTCCGGAGCAGGGATCCTACGAGGAACTAGGGACTTTCGGATGATGACTGCCACTCCCCCACCCCTTTCTTGGTGTCGCGGCTGATGTAGCACCTGAAACCCTTCTGGGCACATTTCAGTGAGGGGGACTCCTCCCTCATGGCCCAGCCAGGTCTCAGTAATACATGCCAGGTCTGCCCCCACATCTAATATTAGGTCCCGGACGAGGGGAGCTTTGTGACCCACAGACCTGGCATTTAGCAACAACAGCCTGGGACCAGGGCCCTGACAACTCTCGCCATCTGGTCCTGGAGTGGAGCTAATAGGGCCCGAAGGAGGGATCACTGTGACGTAGCGAACCCTCCTTCCCCGGTAATGGCTAGCCCTATAGCTCCCATCAAACCTGCTTCTCCCAAGCATGACCGGAATGCGCCGGCCCATCCCCGCACCCGTACACCCCACTTCCCCTCCCGTAGCCTCCGTTCTCCCCGGCAGGCCATTCATATCATTCATTCTAGGACGAGAGGTAGGCCTGGGCCCCCTACCACTTCTGCTTCAGCACTCAGTGGAGGAGGCACCAGGCTGTACTCCCAGTCCTCTCATACATAGCACAGTCACTCACTCATGCAATCCCCACAAGAGTCAATTAAAAAGTACAAAATACAATAGATAATATAAATTAAATAAAAGTGGGTACAAGCATCAACAATCATACCATACACAACTCATCCATAAAATTGCAGAGAACTTAAGTCCAGTCAGTGGGTTTGTGCAAATATGGGATGGAAAACAATGATGGTAAAGGAGGGAGAGCTCCTCCGCTCCTCTCCCTTCCTATAATTCCAGAAAAGAGCCACAGAGGACCAAGGGTCCAGAGTCGGTGATGGGTGGGATAGCTGCAGATGGAGGGGGGCATAGGCACCAGATTAAGACAGGAGGCAAGTTTGTAGCCTCGTGTCCCCCCCAATTCTCGTTGTTAGTCCAGAAGGAGAAAAACAGGGCCAGGACTGTAGATGGAATAGCGGCTGTGGGGGCCAGCGTAGGTGGAAGGCAGCAGGGTCGATGGCTCCCCAGAAACAGCAGGGCCAGGTTGCAGCAGCTGAGGCGGATGAAATGGCAGTTGCGGTGGCCGGGGTGGGTGGAAAAGTGACTGGCTCTCTCGAGGCAGCAAGTCCAGTCGGGTCAGCCGAAGCGGATGCAAAGGCAGTAGGGACGGTGACCCATTCCCCCCCAAACAGCAGAACTCGACAGAACTCGGCCACAGCAGCCAGGGTGGTAGAATGGTGGGCACAGCGGCCAGAGCAGATGGAATAGCGGCAGCCAGCAAGCCCCCCCCCAAGGTTTCTCCAAGCTCCTCCAAGGTGGCCGAGCCGGGTGAAGCAGATGAAATAGCGGCAGAGTCCGCAAGCCCCCCGAAGCTCCTCCAAGCTCCTCCAAAGCAGCTGAGCCAGGTGAAGTGGCAGTCGCAGCAGTAAGAATGGCTGCAAGGAGCAGTAAGAATGGCTGCAAGGTCGAGGCTCCTCCGAAACGGCTGAGTAGCTGAGCAGCTGAGCCGTGGCAGCTGGAACAGATGAAGCAGCCCCACGGCGGCCAAGGCAGACAGACCCGTTCCCTCCCCAAACATCAAAGCTCGGCCGTGGCAGCCGAAGCAGTGGAATGGTGGACGCGGAAGCCAGAGCAGATGGAGCAGCGGCAGCCAGCAAGCCCCCCCCCCTCCCAAGGTTCCTCCAAGCTCCTCCAAGGTGGCCGAGCGGGGCGAAGCGGCGGTCGTGGCAATCAGGGCGGTGGAACAGCGGCAGGGTCAGGGCTCTACAGAAACAGCTGGGCCACGGCGTCCTCCGAACGGTGGCATCGGCGTCTTCCAAAAACGGCAGCCTTGGGGAGCAATATCTCTCCCATTCACTGCCTCTACCAGCTCCCCCATCCATCACTCCTGCCTTGCCCTCTCCTCAACTCAATTCCCGAGCTCAGCTTCACCTCTTCTCCAGTCATTCTCCTACACGGGACCTGCGCGGCGAGCTCAGGCAGCCATGTTCCTAGCGCATGCGCTCCAATCTTATTTTCATAGCCGAACCAACTTCCCAACCTTGCTTTGGTGGGAAGGTAACACCGTGCACCTTCATCATTTAGTCATGCCGGCCACATGACCTTGGAGACGTCTTCAGACAGTGCTGGCTCTTCGGCTTTGAAACGGAGATGAGCACAGGCCCCTTTTCCAGCTGCTTCAGAGACAATTTCAACTCTGCCAGGGGTGGCGCCGTTAGCGCGGCGCTGCCATTTCCGCTGCCTGATGGAGAGACGCCAGAGAAGAAGCGGCACAAGCTAGAAACATGCCAGGGAGCAAGCCATGGACAGCAACTCCCCAGCTGGTTGCCCGGTCAGATCCCCACAGTCATGTCCTACCGCTTTAATCCTTACTTGCAGGTTTGCTGTTAAAACATCTGTTGTTTTTGGCGTTTTCCCCATCTGCTCGGCCGGAGCAAGAAAGCTACCGGCCATTCGCAGAACTTGCCAAATTGGGCAAGTCCAATTCACTTAACAACCATGTTACTAATTTACCAACTGCAGTGATTCACTTAACACTGCAGCAAGAACAGTCGTAAAATGGGGCAAAACTCATTTAACAAATGTTTCACTTAGCCATAGAAATTCTGGGCTTCATTGTGGTTGTAAGTTGAGAACTACCCATATTTTGTTTTTGCATCATAATAAGATATAAGAAACATGACGAAGAGATCATATATACTTTAATGTAATGGCTAGGATGCTGCCTTTAAGAGACAACCCAGGATGAGAGAGGGATCATATGCCCAAGTTTTGTTCTTTCGCAAAAAGAATCTAAAATAACAGGCCTGTGTGTGTGTGTGTGTGTGTGTGTGTGTGTGTGTGTGTGTGTATCTCCCAAGCACTCTTTTTCTACTCAGCTTAGTGATTAGAGAAAACCCACAGTGCCAGCTTGAGACTGGCAAGGCAACTAACATTGCACACAAAATCAACAAGAAGGGTTGCATTATAAAAGGAATAATACTGCTACTGGCAACATCAAGAACATTTAAAAAGGGAGGGGGGGAAACATTTTACCACTCCCATGACCGCACTCATTGTTCTTAAATTGATCAAAAAAGGTCAATCTTTCCCTCCCACCCACCTCTCGTTCTCTCATTTGGCTTTCATCATTGGAAACAAGAAATGATCCTCATAATGACATGAACATTCCCAATCATAAACTCAGTATAGTAAGCTATATGTCATCCACAGGCACGGCTTTTGTATTTACAAAGGGTAAAAGAATACCTCCGAATCCCACCAGTTTGCAATCTATAATTCAACACAGCAGAGAGCAGACCAGAAGGACTGGAAAGAGGAGGTGACATGCAGACAGAAAGAATATGTATTATTTCAGTTAAATCTGCTTAAGCTACAATCCTATGGCTCCTGGGAGATTTCACTTCTTCCTCCTTCCTCTGATTTATTATTTTCTTCCTCTTTTTCCCTGGACCATCGTGTTTTCTATATTCTCCCACTCTGCTGAATTTTAATATATGCGGTTGTTGCCATTTTCTTTATTAAAAAAACATGGTGCTTGTGTGTGTGTGTGTGTATGTCTTTCTTGCCTCAGTTACAGATGCTCTGGTTTTATGCACCCTTTGAAAGTAGTTAAGAAACTTCAGAGTTTCTCACACCCTGCAGTCATCCCCAGTTCATTCCAGGGGTGAAATCCTAACAGTTCGGACCGGTTTGGGAGAATCGGTAGCGGATATTGAGCCTGGGTTGCCAAACTAATAGGGACGGCTGGCTGGCCACACCCCCAAACCTGTTCCCTGATCATCACTCACTTACCCCGACCTGCCAAGTCTCTGCTTTCCACCATCCCAGCCTGCCTCCCCTACTCCCTACCCATAGCCCTGCCATGCTGCCCTGCCTTCCACATAGCCTTCCCGGTCTCCCTGTGGCCAGCTTGTGAAGGCAGGGAAGCGGAAGGCCATGTAGAAGGCAAGCAAGCTTGTCAGGGCTGGCCGGATGTCGGGAAGGGAGCTAGCAGCCTACTCCCTTCCACACAGCCCTGCCATGCTTGCCTGCCTTCCATTCAGCCTTCCCAATGTCCCTGTGGCCAGCTTGCAAAGGCAGGCAAGCAGAAGGCCACATGGAAGGCAGGCAAGCTTCATCGCAGCTCTGCTATGTTTGCCTGCCTTCCAGACAGCCTTCCTAATGGTCCCTCATGCCTCCACACTGGCAGCAGAGACAGTGCTCCAGGAGGGCAGACAGAGTGCATGTGCAGCAGTCCTGGGACATCAGTCTGGCACCTGTCCTGTCAGAACACCGCCACCACCACCACTGCCAGGCTGGACACCAACCTCAGAAGGCAAGCAGGCATGGAGGGCCGCATGGAAGGCAGGTAAGCATGGCAGGGCTGTGGGGAGGGAGTAGGCTGCTAGCTCATGGCTGGCCAGCCACAACATGCTTGCCTGCCTTCTATGCGGCCTTCTGCTTGCCTGCCTTCAGAAGCTGGCCAGCAGCAGTGGTGGTGGCAGCGGCAGCACAGCACACTCTGAGGGAGAGAGAGAGACAAGAAAGAAAGAGAAAGAAAGGGAAAGTGAGAAAGAAAGAGGAAGAAAGAGGAAGGGGGGAGAGAGAGAAGAAAAAAGAAAGAGAAAGAAAGAAAGAAAGAAAGAAAGAAAGAAAGAAAAAGAAAGAAAGAAAGAAAGAGGAAGGGAGAGAGAAAGACAAGATAGATAGATAGATAGATAGATAGATAGATAGATAGATAGAAAGAAAGAAAGAAAGAAAGAAAGAAAGAAAGAAAGAAAGAAAGAAAGAAAGAAAGAAAGAAAGAAAGAAAGAAAGAGCATGACCACAATTGAGCCCAAAATCTTGGTTGCTAAGGAAGAGCATTGTTAAATGAGTTTCACCACATTTTACAAGTTGGCCACACCTACTTGGTCACATGACCACCAAGTCACACCCACAGAACCACTGGGAACATTTTTGGATTTCATCACCAGTTCATTCCCAAAGTGAAGTCCTGGAAAAATAGAATATTTGTAACCCAGGGATTGAACATCAGTGCACTGATGTCGTTACCTAGTTTGGTAACGAAACATCTGCAAGAAAACAACCAAGTTCAGGAAGCACCAAAGACCCAAAAGTTTGGAGTCAGATTATTTGAGTAATGCTAACCAAGCATCAATGCTAACTTCACTTTGCTCTAAATTTAATCTCAGCTGCTCAGTACTCCAGCTCACAATCAATACCCATCAGAGAGAACTGCTTCTCAGAGAGGCCTCCGTGTCCTAAACTGGACTGATCTTTAAGTGTTTTTTAAAGACTTTCATTTCTCAGTGTTCTTTTTGCCCACTTGCTGGGCACTGTGTTTTAATTGCTGTTCCAATCACAGGCAAACATTTATATGTGTTGTCTTAGCCAAGGGATTCCCCCTTCCCACTTCCCCCTCTCCTCTTCGGGAGAAGATTGGTGGATACATATGGAATTCTGGGAAGATTTTTATGGTGTGTATGGCCAGTGAGAATATATGTATGGGAGCTTAATCAGAGGATGCCCTACAATCTCTTTAGTTTCCCAGAATGCTTCTAGTTCTTCACCTTACCTCTGATGTCGTAGATGATGAGACAAAGCCTTTGGTTGCAGTCCCCTATTCTGTCTATTTTCTGAGAATGCCTGCAGGGTATATATTGGGCTGAGAAGTGTTCTTGGAAAGAAATGTGCCACCTGACTACCTTTCACAGATGGGTTTTCATATGGAGCTATACCTGGCATCTGGCTGTCTTTCATCGCCCTATCATCACCACATTCTCAAAAATAACTACAGGAACAGCACTGCTGTAGAGAAACCGTGACGTAACTCATTGTCATCATGAAGAAATGCATATGGGCTGATAATGATACAGGTCCTGAGCCAATAACAGAAGCATAGTCCGCAGGAGACAGGTTCAATTTGCCTTTTAATGACTGGCGACAGACTGGTTGCAGAAAGAGAGAAAGGCTTTTCTTGACTGTTGGTTCTTTTATTGCTCTTTTATACTGCTTCCATGAGCCTAATTCTCCTTTTCAATATCTGTCGTCAGCGTATGCTTTAACTTTTTCTGTTCTCAGAGTTTCCTATGACCAGCATCATTTTTCTGCAGAGCAGGCATGGTCTAAATCTGTTTAAATGCCAATCTTCTGCAATAAGCTGCATGGAATTCAACATTGTCAAAAGCCCCAAAGAGAAGAAGGAAGGAGAAGGAAGGAAGGAAGGAAGGAAGGAAGGAAGGAAGGAAGGAAGGAAGGAAGGAAGGAAGGAAGGAAGGAAGGAAGGAAGGAAGGAAGGGACAGGAGTGCCCTCAGGGCAGGACTTTAGGGCAGAAGTCCAGGGCCTCCTCAGCAAAATGAGGAGTTTATGCTAGTATACCACATTAAGTGAAGTAATTCATATGAGCCATCAGATGAAAAAATGATTTATCAATCCACAGATTAGATTGCAGAGTTTTGAAGTATACAACTATTGCTCATGAGCACGCACCCCTGAACCCTGTTGCATGTGTATGCGACCTGAAAATCAGATGGCTGGCAGGAGGCCCGTGCGCATGCTCAGTGAAGCTGAGCTGGGGTGATGGCTCGCGTGCCCGCAGAGAGGGCTCTGAGTGCCCCCTGTGGCACACGTGCCATAGGTTCGCCATCACGGAGCTAGGTGAACTTCAATTCCCAGAATTCCTTAATCAGTGTGGGCAGTTGAGACCCACTAGTCTTAAAGCTGCCAAGTTTGGCAAACACTGATTTAATCTGTGAAAAGTTGAAAAAGTTCAGCAGTTTTCCAATCTTTTGATTACCATTCAGTAACAATAAAAGCACAAACCACACATCCAAAGTGCAGAAATCAAAGTTACAAATTTTAATGTCTGTTAGCTCTACATTTTGCAGAACCAATATTTGAAAGAGCAAGCCAACCTCTCTCACTTTGTAACCTGCCAATCTTTGTCAGAGTATATGGAAGCAGTCTCCCTAAAATAAATAACTGGTTTAAAGCATAATTGGGTTGCTTTCTTTAAACTGAGGTAAAATTTGACATCTAGAAACCTACTAGAAAATCTGTTGGATTGACCAATAAAGAATAAGGCATCTACAGAAATTTTCTACAATCATTTATCCTTCATCTTTAGCTGTAAAGAATGAATATGTAAAAAAAAATACCCTCATAATCTATAAGTGTTTAGGCCATTTCTGAAATGCAAAAGGTGCATAGAACCTCTGATAGCCAAGGTTTGGCACACAGCTATGACAGGATCAGCTCTGGGGCCTCCCTGAATGTGGAAAATTGGTATCCAGCCACCTGGATTCATTATTTTTAGCCTATTGTGATTTTTCTTTGAACTACCTACAGCAGGCAAGCATAAAATGCCCCTCCCTATTTATATTTGAACTACCCACAATAGGCATCCATTCCGAGTGGTCCTTAGGGATTGTGCATTATAATACTCTGGCCTAGCCTACAGGAACCTACTGACTCCAAAGAGTCTTAGGGTCAGGCATAAACATTGGGCGGTGAGACCTTCTGAGTAATAAGCAATATTTCAGGAGAGTGTAAGCGAGTTTATGCCAAAACAATGGTTCATTCCATAGGCCAAACTGAATGCCATAGGGAGAAGCCTAAGCATAGATCCTTGCAATGTATAATTTGGGGCACAGGTTAATAGGATGATGCAGTCATTCATAATGATCTTTAATCTGGCTTTTCCCCTATAAATCTGCTGATTCTTTGGGGTAAAGCTCTAATTATTAGACCAAATCTTAAATCGGCGTTAATTAAATCTACAAACACTTCCTCCAATTTTAGCTAAATCCAATTGTCCCTTTGAGGAAAATTTGATGTTAGATTTGAAGTATTTCATATTTAATTATTTTTAAAAAATTATACCAGTCCGATTGCTATGACGGGACCATGCACAAGAATATCAAAAGGCAACCTCAATAGACAAGCACTAGGTGTTTATTAAATTTCTGCATCATGAACGTATGAGATCCCCTCTGTGATGCAAATCATTTTCTATGGTGAAATAGCCCTGTTGCTCACACACTAGCAAAATAAGCTTAGGATCATCAATACAGATTAGAGACCTACATGGAAAGAGAGATGCCAGATGTTCAAGCTGGCTTTAGCAAAAGCTGAGGAGCATAAGATATTATTGGTAATACATGCTGGATAACTGAGACCACCAAAGAATGCAAACAGAAGAAAAAAAATCAGTACGTATTTCATTTATTACAGAAAGGCCTTCAATTTAGTCAGTCGTATTTGTGGTAGAATGTGCTTTAAAAATGAGAAGCCTAGAATGCTTCATTGTCATCACCAGTAATCTATATATCAAGTCAAGAAGCCACAGTGCCAACAGAACACAGCAAAATCAGGCTGGCTCCAAGTTAGTACAGGGGTGAGAGAAAGACAGATATACTCTCTCCCCTTATTCATTTAACCTATGTGCAGAATATGGTATTGTTGTATTCAGGTCTTTTCCCGTGTAAGATTAAGATTGTCTTGGCAACGTTTCGGTGAGGTCCCACTCTTCATCTTCAGGCTGGTGTTTTCAGCTTCATGTTTGTGCGAGTAAGGCATGGTCGGAGCTGTCATCTTTCTATAAATCTTGGTGGGGGTGTATGGAGTGCTGGCTTTGTTGCTGTAAGTGGGTTGATTGGCTGTGTAGTTGCATGCTGATTGGTAGATGGAGTTGATGTTTGTAGACTGGTGGGCTGTTTCGTATCATCCTATGTTGCTGAGGTGCTGGCTGCGTCTCAGTTGTTCTTTTGTGTTGTAAAGACCTGGGTGGTAGGTGGGGTTCGTTTGTTGACTAGGGCTGGTTTCCAGATGTCTGGTAGGCGGGAGGTATCATCACGTTTATTCATGTTGTGGGGGTGTTTCTCTATTTCGAATTATTCTCTTGTTGAAGCATTCTGTTTTGGAGATTAACCTGGTTCCTTCAAAATAGCCAACATCTTAAGAAACCCCAAAGACAAGATCCAGCTAGAAAACCAAGGAATCTACGAAATACCATGCAAAATCTGCTCTGCCACATACATTAGACAAACTAATAGGAGAATAAATGCACACATCGCAGAACACAAGAACGCAGTCAGAAAAGAAGAAAAAACTTCCTCCCTTTTCAAGCACCTTAAAGCAACAGGACATGAAATTGATTTTGAAGGAACCAAATTAATCTCCAAAACAGAACACTTCAACAAGAGAATAATTACATACATACATACATACATACATACATACATACATACATACACACACACACACACACACACAAACACGCACACACACATACATATAGATATATATATAGAGAGAGAAGGGGGGCTGATTCGAAGAACAGGACAATGATTTTAAAACAAGAGAAAGAAACATCAATAATTTGTGCAGTGCTGAGGATACCATTCTGATAACAGAGAATTCAAAGGATCTACAAGCTTTAGTGTTGAAGGTAAAAATAATACAATGAGAAAAAAATGGGACTAAGGTTTGATATAAAGAAGACCAAATGAATGACAACAGATATAGCAACTAATTGGAAGATTAACAGTGAAGATATTTAAGTTAAGGAGAGTTTTATCAACAATAAAAGAACCAACAGTCAAACATGGGCTAGCACCATGATGGTGAACCTATGCCACATGTGTCGAAAGTGGCACACAGAGCCATCTCTCTGGGCATGCAAGCCATTGCCCGTTGCTCTTCCAGATTCCAGTGCGGTGGCCAGCTGGTCTTCACGCACACGGGAGCACCAGAAACTGGAAGAGCAACTACCTAGTGCTCATGCGTGCACCAGGAAGATAATCTTCCATTTTCTGGCATGTGCATGTGCAGTGGTCACCTGGTCTTCTGGCACCAGAAACCAGAAGATCATCTTCCTCATGCACGCATGAGCACCGGGTGGCTGCTCTTCCGGTTTCACACACACACTCCAATTTCGGCACTTGGTGCCGAAAAGGTTTGCCAACAATGGCCTAGCACTTGGTATATTTTGACCAATTACCCATCTCTATTCCATTAAATTGATTTCTTAATACTGACTGTCGATACAACTGATCCTGAGGTGTTATTTCAAAAAATGTCAATCATTTCTAATATCTTACTTTAATATCCTTCTCTTGTCCCGCTCTGTGGTTTCATTATGGCAGGAAGATGTTCCTGGGAGGGAAGAGTTAAGAATGCCAAGAATATATATTGTCAGAAGGGTCACGCGAGGCATGAAGGCCATCTGAGCTGCCAGCTAAAGAAAGCAAATACCTATATAGGGCATCAGCATATAATAAGGTGCTGCAGGCATCCACTTTAATAACAATGACACACACATTATTTCATTCTGTGTAGAAGAAGACAGGGGCAAAGCTCTCCTGTATCTTACCAAGGAAAACTACATGGATAGATTGATAAAATTATTGACAATACAGGTAGTTCTTGACTTACAACCTTCTGTTTAGCAACTGTTCGAAGTTACAAAGGCACTGGAAGAAAAATGGCTTATGCCTGTTTTTCACACTTATGACTGTTGCAGCTTCAAATTTGCTCATGGGATCACATTTGGCCACTTGATAACTGGGTCTATAAGAGTTGCACAGTTGTTCCAGTGATCTCTATTTGTAATATTCTCAGCTGGCTTCCAACAAGCAAACTCAATGGAGGAAATCAAATGCTCTTAACCACCACATGATTCACTTAACAACTATGGCACAAAGGTCATAAAATGGGATGCAACCCGTTTAACAACAATCTTACTTGGCAGTGGAAATTTTGGGCTCAATTGTAGTTGAAATTCAAGGATGATCAGTACATAGGGCATGTCAACATTTTCAAATTCAATTTCCAAATATTAGGGGTGCTCAAAAGTTGTGACATGCCTTGGGGATTGTAAAGATACTTTGGTTGCTTTAATATCAATTAGATGTGCTTGGTAAGTAAATACATAAATATCATAACTTTTAAAACATTTTGTTGGTTTCATTTGTACAGTCCCCATTGATGGGCCTCTACAGAAAAAGAATTGAAGATTTTTCAAAGTACTAATAATTAGGAATCCAGGAACACTTTTTCTCACTAAAACTTTTTGCTAAACTGCTTATGGTGGTTATCTAACTTGATGATCCAACATTAACAAGGAAAAGAGGGGTGGGGTGGGGTTGATGAATGTTATGGCCAAGCTCAAACTGAAATTGACAGGACAGGCAAACAAGATGTGCTGCTCCTGGTTGGAAACTAGAATACCAAAGCTAGAAATAGTAAGCAGTAAAACATAGTTGGATTGTATGGCCCAATAAACATAAATGAAGCAGAACAGTTTGACAATTTCTGCCAACCCAATGATTCCTTCATTGCTAACACAATCTTCCAACAATAAAAACAATTCTTATGTGCATGGCATCACCAGATGGAGTACATAGAAATCAAATTGACTGTGTTATGGATAAAACAAGGTGGAAGGGCTAGATTATAACAGCAAAATATGTCCAGAAGCTTCCTAGGAAAGATCTATTCTACAGAAGTGAAAGTAGTCTTTGAAGAAGCAGAACAGGAAAAAAAATATTGATGTTTTTTAATATGATGGATAGAATCATAAGGCTGGAAGAGACCTTGGAGGTCTTCTAGTCCATCCCCTGCCCATGATAGGAATCCCTATAACATCCCAGACAAATGGCTGCCTAGACTATTCTTCAAAACCTCCAGCACCCACAATTTCAGGAACCAAGCTTTCCAGTGATTAATCTTTCTCACCATCAGGAAATTCTTCCTTATTCCAGGTTGGGTCTTCTTCTTGTGAGTGTTTCATCCATTGCTTTGTGTACTGCCCTCAGATACCATGGAAATTAAACCAATGGTCTCTTCACTGTGATAGCCCTTCAAGTATTGGAAGACTGCTATCAGGTCTTCCTTGAGCCTTCTCTTCATTAGGCTAAATATACCTAATTCCCTTAGCAGCTCATCCATATAATTTAGCTCTCAGACCAGGAATGAAATTCAGCAGGTTCTGGAGAACCGGTAGTGGAAATTTTGAGTAGTTTGGAGAACTGGCAAATACCACCTCTGGCTGTCCTCAGAGTGGGGAGGAAATGGAGATTTTGCAATATCCTTCCCCCAGGAGTGGGGAGGGAATGGGGATTTTGCAGTATCCTTCCCCCAGGAGTGCGAAAGGAATGGGGATTTTGCAGAATCCTTTCCCCAGGAGTGGGAAGGGAATGGGGATTTTGCAGGATCCTTCCCCTGCCATGCCGACCAAGCTACACCAACCAAGCCACCCCACAGAATTGGTAGTAAAAAATATGAATTTCACCACTGCCTCAGACCCTCCTCTGTTCACTCTTTCTAGGGTCTCAGCATCTGATGCTGGAGAAGAACCCTAAGAGTATTTTGGGTAGCCATGAAAACAAACAAATGGATCATACAATAGAACTAATTTAGTCCAGAACTATCACTCATGACCTAGGCTCAAATTATCATATTTTGGATGTGTTGTGTGAAGTGCCAGTTCCTTTGATAAATCCATAATGCTGTAAAAGGGGAAAGAAGGAAAGGACTACTGTGGCAAGAAAATAGACTAAACTATAACAGCAATGGAGGCACTGTTGGAAAATCTGAAGGGCCAGGTTGAGGGCAGATCATCCTGGATAAGACCGATCAATGTTGTTGCTAAGAGTCAACACAGAGGTGAGGGCATATAATCAATCAGATTAGTATCATGATTCTAATACCTAGAAATAAATCCAGTAAGATAATAATCTTTGCACCAACACATGCACCATCCCACTATGGTCAACTATGCATTTAATTTGATCTCAACAAAGCCAATCCACATTTTGAACTAATATGCATACCTAAATGCAGTTAGTTCTGTGAAAGGGATTTTTGCAGGGATTTCAATCAAAAATGTGTACTTTAGCAAAATCAATGTGTGCAAATGCATGGTAACGAAAAGATTTTAGACTATGTTAGCGTTAGGCAACTACTGTGGGCAAGAATATGTAAATTAATTCAAACAAGTGTGTAATGAAGATGCCTACCTATTAACTGTTTGAACTTCTTTTTCCCAGAAATTAAAATCCCCTCACACATATTTGGAACAGAGCAAACTGAATGGATAATAAAAGTTGCTAGAATTTACAGATTTCCTTATTCCCAAACATAGCATTACAAAATCCAAAAAGAAGCATCCCATCATTTTAAAATAAAGGAAGACACTTTATTGAAGTGTATGGACAGAAGTTAGATAGTTATTGCTCTTGGAGTATTAAAAGCCACAGGTTGCTCCCCATCAAAAAGGTAGGATTGAAATAATAGAAATTATTTTGTTCTGCAAATAGCATGCAACGCTTTTGAATATCAGTCCTAACCACAAGTGCAGATTTGACTACTTCAGAACCCCAGTGTCATAACCTTCTCATGATTTACATAAGACTTTAGAAGTCTCAGATAAATACAGGAAGACTTATACAAACAATGTGGTGAAAAGCATACACCACAGAGACATACAAAGACACACATAGTCACAGACACATGCAAGTTAGTATTATGATACAACCTGCAAAAGGTTATAGACCCACATACACACTTATATACTTATGCACAAAGCGAGAGTCCTGTATATACTGCACATATACATATATATGTAGCAATAGCAATAGCACCTAGACTTATATACTGCTCCACAGTGCTTTTACAGCCTTCTCTAAGCAGTTTACAGAGTCAGCATACTCAACAATCTGGCTCCTCATTTTACCCACCTTGGAAGGATGGAAGGCTGAGTCAACCTAGAGCCTGGTGAGATTTGAACTGCCAAATAGCAGGCAGCCGGCAGGCAGCAGAAGTAGCCTGCAGTATTGCACTGTAACCACTGTGCCACCATGGCTCCTATGCATATAGGTATACATATACATATATACATATACACACACTTAGTAGTATAAGTAGTCCTTGATTTACAACAGTTCATTTACTGAAGTTACAACAACACTGAAAAAAAATGACGCCTGATCATTTTTTCCACTTACAACCATTGCAACATCTCTATAGTCAGGTGATCAAAATTAAGATACAATTCAATACAATAGCAGAGTTGGAAGGGACCTTGAAGGTCTTCTAGTCCAACCCCCTGCCTTGGCAGGAAACCCTATACCGTTTCATACAAATGGCTACCCAACATCTTCTTAAAAGCTTCCAGTGTTGGGGCATTTACAACCTCTGGAGGCAAGCTGTTCCGATCCTTGTCATCTGGCATGTATTTATGAAGGTTGCAGTGTCCAGGGGTCACATGATCATCTTTTGCAACCTTCTGACAAGCAGAGTCCATGGGGAAGTCAGATTCACTTAACAACCACGTTACTAACTTAACAATTCAGTGACTCCCTTAACAACTCTGGTAAGAAAGACTGTAACATGGGGCAAAAGTCACTTAAAAACTGACTTTGCTTAGCAAGATAAATTTTGGGCTCAATTGTGGTCATACGTGGAGGACTACCTGCACATAGACATAGACATAGATTAGTTGTGGTGGTGGTAGCATCAGTCCAAATCAAACCACCCAAGATGAAGGCCTCTGTCCAATCCTTCAGCACTTTTGCATTAGCAATCTTCCATTCTGCAGCTGTAAAAAGTGATCAAAGGATCACGGAGGTTTGCAATGCAGTCTTGGGTAGCCATGCAGTAGGAAGAAGACAGATGATTTCCTTTGGAAAGGAAAAGGTGACACCTACATCCTATTGTTGCAAAAGAAAAGTGTTATTCCTCTGGGATAGAAAAGGATTTTGCTACTGTGGTATAACTTTACTTTTACATTTCTTTTACATTTAAAAAGATATATGGGTATGGGTTGAGCAGTTAACTAGGCATATATTTTCAGCAGCATCACCATCGCCATCAATCATCCTTCTATCATTTAGTCAACTGTAAAAGGCTGTGGGTTTAGCATCTCCAAAATCTGGAATAGCTGCTAGTAGTTCACACAATACTAAACTTGATGAGTTAACCATTTGATCTTATGCATCTCTCTTAATGGTCTCTAATCTGCGAGTCCACCTGATGCATTGTTTTGTGGCAAGTTGTATTATTGCCTCAGTCCCTTGGAGAATGACAAACCCTAGGACATCCACAACTGTCACAACATACTGTCATCCATTCTTTATGTGCCCTCTTACCAAGAGGAGAGGATCCCCTGGTTCAGGGGTGGGTTTCAACCGGTTCGCAGCGGTCCCTGCGAACTGGTTGGTCACCGAACCCGGAAGTAAGTAACTTCCGGGAACGGCGAAGGGCGCGCCTGCCCGCCCGCGGTCCTTACCCGGTTTTGACGAGTTCTGTGCTTCCACGCATGCGCAGGACGCATACAATGCCTGCGCAATCATCCAGGAGCAGCTGGAGCATCGCGCAGATGCTAGGACGCATGCGTGCACTGCGCACGTGCACGAGGACGCCGCTGGCCCCGTTCCAACCGAACCGGTTGGAACGGGGTGAGAAACCCACCCCTGCCCTGGTCTAACCTCTGATACAGTTGTGTGGAAATGTATACAGTTTTAAAGGCTTCGGCCTGTATCAACTGATGAAAACATGTGAGATCTTATCAGCGATGCTTCTTGATACAATCAACACTGTTGCGGGGGAAACTGTTTCATTAATAGACTCCCTCACCAAGGCATTGCTTTGCTTTTTACAAAAATGTTTAGATTTTAAAGGCATTTCCTGGGTAGTAGGGAGACCTGGAAAACCAGGTTGAGTAGTAAAAACAGTTGGCGGGAGAGAAGGGAAAGGAATGCATTCCTCAAGAGAGCCAGTGTGGTTTCCTGCCTCCAAAAACACATGATTTGTATGAGTCTTCCATGGTAAAACCGCTGTATGCGAGAGCTTCTTCCTGGCAGAATACATAAACAGAAGGGGAAACTGAGGCATCTCCACAACACCAGACCAAACAACTTCTCATTACAGGAGTCTGTACAAAAGTAAACTAATTTTTCTCACATATGCAATTAAGTTTCTCATGATGCCATTTTCAAGAAATGAATCATAAATGTGGGAATTTTCAAACGTATTTTTTGAAGAAACATCTTTTGCACATTTCATTGCTTGTTCTTGTGGTCAGGTACTTTTTTTTCTTTTCTGTGTGGTTTGGAATAATCCTCATTCGTGCAGGACAAAATGTTCCTATTAATATCTAATAGTAATATGTAAGATTTGGGTAAAGTTCGTAAGCGTCAAGAATGAAAAGGACACCTAAACATTACCCTACAGACTCTAATCTAAATGGATCCAAATATTGCTGCTGTTCCAAAAAACTGATACACTCTTTGAAATTCCTGTTTTGCAGAATTGCAGATACTATTATTACTTCTAATGGTCCACCAGTTCATGACAATCATCCTGTATTTCTAACAGCTCCCTATGCTTGGGTAGGAAATAAACTGTCAGCTGTTGAATTCACCTATTTACTTCTGAATTATTAAAGGCTCCAGGGATCCAAAGGAACAATGAAGAATGTCAACCTTATTGGCTGTTTATGGTAAGGGGCAATGGTGGGTTCCGGATTCCCAGTGTCATCCACATAGCAATAGCAATTAGACTTATATACCACTTCATAGGGCTTTCAGCCCTCTCTAAGCGGTTTACAGAGTCAGCATATTGTCCCCAACAATAATCCGGGTCCTCATTTTACCCACCTCGGAAGGATGGAAGGCTGAGTCAACCTAAGCTGGTGAGATTTGAACAGCCGAACTGCAGAACTGCAGTCAGCTGAAGTAGTCTGCAGTGCTGCATTTAACCACTGCGCCACCTCGGCTCAGGACGTGGGCACACACGTGCAGCATGTGCATGTGTCTTACAGCTTCCACGAGCCTCTGTGATACTCCAGCTGCTCAGCGGAGCATCGCACAGGTGCTGTATGCGCTGTGCACATGCATGGAAGCGCCGAAGACTTAAAAGACCACTAAGGAGCTCAGGCGGGTGGGCCCTCCAGAGCACCATACCGGAATGGTATCCGGTGCTCCGGGCAGGCTCCGGTACACCCGTACCAGGGCATACCGCCTGCAACCGACCACTGGCAAGGGATCTGCAGCTTATAGCCCTAGTTTGCATACGTTCAGAATTTCAGGTGACCACTACTTCCTTGCTGGCTCCTTTCTTGATTGCAACTTTTGTATTTTTTTATTTTTCGAAAGACCTTTGTTTCTACAAGGAACGTAAAATCTTCCCACTACTGAAGTCTGACTGCTTGGTTTAAGCCAGGGGTGTCAAACCCATATCATCAAGCATTGTCATGTGACATATTATGACATTTTTCCCTTTTGGGCATGGCCAGCATGTGATGCATCTGTTGTAGCCTGCCAGTGGTCAGCAGAGCTGGCAGCTGATTTGGACTGCTGTGAGGAGGTTGGGGAGGAACATGGGCCAGTCCTGGAGTCTGGGGAAGGCTCTAATGAGGGCTCTGTGTTGGAGGCAGAGAGCGGGCCGTATGCCAGTTATAAGCTGCCTTCAGAGTCAGACATCAGTGAGGCAGACGAAGAGATGGAGCCTGTTCCCAATGTGCACATGTGCAGAATTGCCAGACAAAGGGAACAGTTAAAGAACAGGGGTCGACTTGGGAGTAAGGCCAGACAATGAATGGCCCTCCCAGAGGAAATAAAAAGGGGAACAAAAGGGGAGTGGAGTTTGCAGGAAACAATTAGTTCACTTAATTGGTTGATGACTCTCGAGACTCCTTGCCAAGTTTTGAAGATATCAGCCTGTCAGCTCTCCAAACCAGATAAGGTGTGTGACTGTAAATCCTCCCTTGAAAGACTTTGCTGGATGTGAATGAGCAGAATTCACAGTAAATTAATAAAAGGGTTTTTTGTCAGGAGAAGGAGTTTGCTTCATGCTTTTGGGAAGCCTAAATCAGAACAGCATCCAGCCCGCAGGCTGCAAGTTTGACAGCCCTGGTTTAAGCACTCTCTGAAGCAGAAGTGTGACTGTCCACATTAGAACTCAGTGATTCAAGGTCTCCCAGAAGATACAACTGAAGGAATAGGCAACCAGCCATTTAGGGATAACACTTGATTCTGCTCTCATATGCAACCTCAAATGGGGATTATTCACTTGGGAGAGAGAACTTTTCTACGCGCTATTCCATAAAATTAGGGATGCAAGAAAAGTTCTGGCTGCATCAACATGGCATTGGCATTGTTAAAAATAAAAATAAAATGGTTACTAGATGGAGAGAAGAGGGAAACTCAGATGAGACAAAATGAGTGCCTTACTTGGGAGAGGAAATTTGTTTGATACATCAGTCTTCTAAAAAACCAATAAAAACCCAACCAATTTATTTCATGTTGATAATCTTATCAACGTAATATGTCTGAACTAGGACCAA
Organism: Thamnophis sirtalis; assembly: GCF_051295495.1. Classification (NCBI taxonomy): domain Eukaryota; kingdom Metazoa; phylum Chordata; class Lepidosauria; order Squamata; family Natricidae; genus Thamnophis; species Thamnophis sirtalis. Next base: position 38,563,579 of record NW_028261381.1, read on the forward strand.
ATTAGGAATTTAAAAATTGGTCTTCAAGTGAACATGGACTGGACCCCAACTTTTTTCAAACTTCCAGATTAGTATTCAGTTCCAAGGCACATATGAAAAAGTTTTGAAGTAATCCCAGAGATCCAACAGCAGAATCAAGTTACTGGTTGAGGGCAAGCATCCTTTACAACTTTCCTTCTCTGCTACTTGCATTTTTAAACCATCCACTTTTAATAAACTCACATCAGTGCCATTCAAATCGGTATCAGGGGAGAATCCTTCAGCCTTTCCCCTCTATCTATTGTCTCCAAATTGGAGAAGCTTTGCTCATTTCAACCTCTCAGGCATTTCTGAAGGAAATTCACCCCATAAAAAGAAGCAGCTTCCTCCATTTTTAGTTTCAGTATTTTTGCAGGACTTTGGGCTGATTCCAGAAAGATTGAAAACCTAGGCTTGCAAAGTAAACCTTGGAATGAAGATGGAGCTTTTCGAAGATGCAGCTTTTTCTATGTCTCTTTGTTGCACTTAGGAAAACATTTGTCTCTTTGTTGACTTATATGTCTCTTTGTTGACTTATGAAAACATTTGGACCAGAATTTCCATGGCTCAGCAAAGTGGTTGTTAAGTGAGTCGTTCCCAATTTTACAACCTTTCTGGTCATGGTTGTCAAGTGAATCACATGATTGTTAAGAGAATCCAGCTGTTTCCCTGTTGACTTTGCTTGTCAGAAGACATCTGAAAAAAGTCACAAATTGCAATTGCGTGATCCTGGGACACAACAATTGTCCTAAATACATACTGGTTGCCAAGGGCCCAATTCTGATCATGTGATCGTGGGGATTCTGGATGGGCATAAGAGTGAGTACAAATCACTACTCACTTTTTTCAGTGCCATTGTAATTTTGAATGGTCACTAAACAGGTGGTTGCGAGTTGAGGACTATCTATTTAGAACTTTGAACAAAACAAAGTCACTTAAGTCATATCACATACTACAGCAAAAGGAATTAATATGGTCCCTTCTTTCCTTTATCCTAACCCCCTATAAATTAAAAGGAAAGCAAAGAGACCATTTTGGCACAATCTGTTTTCTTCAGTAATTTAAGTTGAAGGAGTTGAACCATTTTCTACTGTTGCTGGAATTCATAAAGTCATGTTGCTGATTTCAGAAGAGATTCCCAGTTTAAAAATACCCAGACCCAAAACTGCCCAGAAGGAAGGGGGGGGGGGATGAATTCCTTCAGTTCCAATCGAAACGGGATGCTTCACACAGAATAATCTAAAAGTAACATATACCACTTGCCCACTTCCTCTGTTAAAAGCAAACTACTCATAAAACCTGTCATATGTTCCTCCCTGTCACTCATGAAACAGCAAACTAATTAGAACAGAGTAAAGTTTTAAAATAATAGTTAAAAATCTCACCACCATTAGTCTTACTCATGCTCCTTTTCAACCACCGAAATTTTAAAAAAAACCCATTTTTTCTTCCTTTTTCTCCTCATTGGCAAACTTTAAAGCACTTTTCAAAAGTTTTTAGGAGAAATGGAATTATACATTATTTGTAGAGTTTGGTCATGGAAGCTGATTGCCAAACTCTATTTTTTTTTTTATTCCACACTTTCGACCTCTGGAGATGCCATGAAGCGACTGCGAACCTAATCTTACTGCAAAAGGCTTAACATAGTTACATAATATGTTAGGATCCAATCCCAGGATACCAACACGTGAAGTTACAGGTGCAACAGAGGTGTGATGGCTCAATGGCTTAAAGGCACTGATAAAGGTGTGTGTTCTAGTAGTTTGAATCCTACCACCACATGATGGGGTGAGCATCCGTTACTTCCTTAGCTTCTACCAATTTAGCAGCTTGAAAGCATGCTACATGCAAGTTGATAAATAGGTATCACTTTGGTGGGAAAAACAATGGTGCTTCATGTAGAAGTAAGAACCCAACTAGTGCTGGACTTGCCCAAATGTGACGCCCAAATTTAAGGTGACACTGGTGGAGGAAAACAGCCTCAGATTATGCTGGCCAATGCTGTTAGCCATTCTGAGTACAGAGTTAGTTTGTCCCATGTGGTCCATGTCTGGATAGTGCACAAGCATAAATATCAATAACAATAGCATTTAAACTTAGAAGATATATTGCTTCATAGTGATTTACAGCACTTTCTGGGGGGTTTACAATGTAAGCATTACTTGCATATTACCCCCAACAATATCTTCATTTTACCAACCTTGGAAGGATGGAAGATTGAATCAACCTTAAGCCCAGTCAGGATCAAACTCCAGACTGTGGGCAGAGTTTCCTTGCAATACTGCACTTTAACCACCGTGCTTTAGGACTCCTGAACTGAATGGACTCACAATCTTAGGCAGTGAAACAATTGTGTATAAATACTGTAGTCTCCTGGCTAATGTATTACCGTCACGTGCTAAATAAATCAATGTGTGCAACACTGCTTTAGATTGTCAAACATTGCATCTTCTGGGTTGGGAGCTTCCAAGAGTTCGGGCTTTTTTTCTATGTAGATATCTTAAGAGTCTGCTAAGCAAAAGTAAAAGCAAGAGAGAAAATCGTAAGTACACAATTTAAAGCAACAAAAATGTAGGGTGATGTTAAAAATCTGCATGGATTTAAAATAGGGATTTTTTTCTCCCAGCATGATTCAAAGGTTTCCAAAGCAGGATGGATGGCCTTCAGAGTCCACCTACAAATCATAAAGAAAGAAAGGTGATAAACCTGTCAAAGAAATAAGTTCCACCAACTCTGAGATAACACTGAGAAGGTCCTAATGTCATATACCAATCTCTTCTAGGCTTGTTATCTGAAATCCTTTGAACTGAAGACTGAATTGCATTTCTGCACATAACACTTATAACTCTATCATTAGGCTACAATGGGGCTGTTAGAGAATGACTTGCCCAAGGTCTGGCTTTATGGCTAATTCACTTTAGGAACTGTCTATCTCCTCTTTTCTAACTTGATGCTTTAACTACTACATGAAACTGATTCTCACACAGGTATTACCAATGAAAACATACATTTAGAAATGCTGAAAGTAAAAGTGTTGCATACTTGAAAGTTTAGGGAAAAGCAGGAATGGGTTCTAGTTTCCTATAAAATAAAATTGGTTTGGGGCAGTGGTGAATTCATTTTTTTACTACCAGTTCTTTGGGCGTGGCTTGGTGGGCGTGGCTTGGTGGGTTTGGCAGGAGAATGATACTGCAAAATCTCCATTTCCACCCCATTCTGGGGCCAGTCACAGGTGGCATTTGCCACTTCTCTGAATTACTCAAACTTTTCTGCAACCGGTTCTACAGAACCTGCTGGATTTCACCCCTGGTCTGGGGGCTACATGTCAGGTGATGGGTGGAAGTGTACAGGGTGTGGGGCTTGAGAAAAAGAATAAATGAGTTTATTCATTCTGTTGCTCTTTTTGGCTGCATTGGCTTTTTTCCTCTGTCTCGTTCCCTTTATAACCCCCTTCTCTGCAGCATTTCTTTCAATAATCAATTACCTTTGCACTTAAGTTAAGGCCTAGTATAACTTAAGGACTAGTATAACCCTAGCAAAAATATGGGACTTTAGAGGATGCATTTGGAAATGGGGATCACAAGTAGCCTGTGGCATATGAAATTCAATTATAATATAGCTTATGAAATACAATAATTATGAAATACAATTATGAAATTAAAGATTTTGAGACCCTAGAAAAAATGCTGAGAAGAGCAACAGAGTTAATAAGGGGTCTGGGAGCTACACCATATGATGAACAATAGAAGAAGCTGGGTATGTCTCGTCTAATAAAGATAAAGACTAGGAAGTCGTCTCTCTGTTGGTCTTCCAGTACTTGAGGGTCTGGCACAGAGAAGAGGGGGTCAATCTATTCTCCAAAGCACTTGAGGGCAGGCTAAGAAGTAATGGGTAGAAACTAATCAAGGAGAGAACTAACCTAAACTAAGGAGAAATTTCTTGACAGTGTGACCAATTAATCAATGGAATGGCTTGCCTTCAGAAGCTGTGGGAATTCCATCAGTGGAAGCTTTCAAGAAGAGATTGGACATCCATAATGGTACAGGGCCTCCTGCCATGGGGAAGGGGTTGGACCAGGGGTGAAATTCAGCAGGTTCTGACAGGTTCTGGAGAACCGGTAGTGGAAATTTTGAGTAGTCCGTAGAACCGGCAAATACCACCTCTGGTTGGTCCCAGAGTGGGGTGGGAATGGAGATTTTGCAATATGCTTCCTTGCCATGCCTACTAAGCCATGCTCACAGAACCGATAATTAAAAAAATTGAATTTCACCACTGGGTTGGACTAGAAGATCTCCAAGGTCCCTTCCAACCCTATTATTCTATGTTCTAAATGCCTTGTTATAAAGCATTACCAGCCTCAAAGCTTTTTTCCCCAGTCCTTTTCCACAGCTTGCATTTTCTGATTTAAGTGTGAAAGAATTAGCCTCCTTCCTCCACCTCTGAAGGTTCCTCCCGATTCTCTGAGTCATTTATCCATAAATACTTGAAAGTGGAATGCAATTGGAACCCTGATGCCAAAACATGATAGAAGCTTTTTTTCATTGTCTTCATTAAGACAGGACGCTGGTTTGACATCACTGAATAAGAAGACAATGATCAGTCGCTCACAACTGTTATTTTGCATTTGGAAACTGAAAAAAAAAACACCCAGTGTTGGCTTAAAATGAAACAGCTTCTGAGATGCAGCTCTACACCAGCCAGAATGTTTTGGAGTTTACAAAAGAAGAAGAAAGAAAAGCGAGCAACTTAATTTACCTGATATTGCTGGAGAGAAGGGTAAGAAAGTTGTTATCAGTTACCTTCCCAGCATTTCCTTCCTCTTCCAGCTGCAACTAAATGTGTTTTTACATATTCTACCACCACCTTCCTGAAATAGGCCTCCACTTGAAAGGATGTGAAATGAAAAAGCAAAGGGAAATCTTTATACACAACACACACACACACACACACACACACACACACACACACAAACACACATGGGGGAGAGAGGGAGAGAGGGAGTGAGGGGGGGCTTGTGGGACTCCAAATCAACCAACCGGTTACATCTTTCTTTCCATGAGAGAAAGAATGCAATGAATACATTAAAATGACCCAAGTATCACCTTAGCCTTTCCTTATCAAAATTAATTTGTGCTTCCTGGAAAGTCTTGCTGAAAAGAAAAAAAATGGTAAAAAAAATTGAGGGGAGGGAAGAGTCGAGAGGAAAGGCAAACAGTCCAATCTGTAAGTTCCATTTGAGAAGAAAGGAGGAGGATAAAAGATAAAGGCAGTGCATTAAACATGAGCTGTTTCCTGCACTCAGGAGGGAAGACGACGGCCTGCTTGTAGCTCTGTGCTCAAGGAGATCTGCCATCGTGTTATCTCTGACCTGCAGCTTTAGCCCTTGTGCCTCAGCTGCCAAAAAGCTCCTATTCACTCTTCTGCTGAGTTCATCAATGCTTCACGTGTCAGGATCCTTACAGGAAAATGCAGGACAGCCACTCTGTTCTCTTCAGCTGCCTGGAGACCCCATGACAATTCAAATCCTGTTATAGACTGTCCGTATCAACACAAGGCAGGTCAGAGCACATCGCCCTCCAGAACCACAAGTCCAGGCCTACACCCTTCCTCTTGCTTTCTTGTCAAGGCTGTCACTTCTAAACTGAAGATCCAGCCTTATCACCAACCTGAAATAAGGATGACAATTAAGATGGATTGTAAAGCCATTCAACTGTTGGATGGCACAGCACAAAACTTTATCCCTGCTTAGGACTTCATTAGCATCTTCAGTAGGCTGCAGGACATAATTCCTGAGATAGGAGCTTGTTCCACAAAATGTATAAATACATACAGGCTATACAGAGTGAGCGATAGAAAGATGTATATATATGTATATGTGTGTGTGTGTGTATATATATGTGTGTGTGTGTGTGTGTGTGTGTGTGTGTGTGTGTGTGCACACGCGTACATACATACATACATACCGGAGAGAGAGGGAGAAAGGGAGAGAGAGGGAGGGAGGGAGGGAAAGAGAGAGAGGGGGAGGGAGGGAGGGAGGAGTAAAAAGCTCAAAAAGAAGGTACAGTTGTTTTTTGACTTCTTGTCAGTTTTTGTCCTTAAGCAGCTTTAAACATATGTACACTTATTGTATTATTCAATACAGTTTCAAGGATTTTGTTAATTGCCATTGCTTTAGTGAACATAAAAGAGAAAAAAATCAAAACACACACACATACATAGGGTACGCACATGTCTGTATGTATAATCTGTTTTTTTTCTAAAAAATTAAACCTTGACTTCGCAACGTAACATTGATCAGCCTTCCCATTAGGTCAATAAAGAGCTAGTTCATAAGCAGAGAGCAAATACATGCAATCAATCCAAGATTTATAAATCTGGGATGGCACTCTTTTTCCACTGTGTGTGTGTGTGTGTGTGTGTGTGTGTGTGTGTGTGTGTGTGTGTGTATATATATATATGCTATGTCCTGATAAATTCCATAAATTATAGACAATTTGATGTCTATCATTGAAAATCTCATACACATCTTTAAATTGTCTTACACTTCTTGAAACCTTATCAACAACATTATGTGTGTATGCAGCCCATGTGTAAATTCCCAGTAGTGGAATTTATTTATTTTTTACTACCAGTTCTGTGGGTGTGGCTTAGTGGGTGTGGCATGGCTTGTGGGCATGGCTAGGTGGGCATGGCAGAGGAAGGATACTATACAATCTCCATTCCCACCCCACTCCCGTGGAAGATTACTGCAAAATCCCCATTTCCTCCTGATCAGCTGGGACTCAGGAGGCAGAGAATAGATGGGGGAAGAGCTAGTCAGACGTAGCATTTACCAGTTACCAGAACTGGTCAGAACCTGCTGAATGCCACCTCTGAGCCCATCTCATTGTAAAATGACGCTGGACACCTTACAACATCATAAAAGCAAACAAAAACATTAAATATTAAAATGAATTAAGATTAAATAAGTTAACAATCAGAATACAACAGGATGGAGGTTGGATCTTCTTCCTCGTCCGCTAGCCACCTCCAGAGAGGGACACCCCCATTGGGTGACCAATTGAAGACAGCCAATTGACAGCCAATTGACAGAGCCAGGTTTTGAAGCTCTTATGGAAGTCTAAAAAGGTGGGGGCAGACCTCATCTCAATGATTTTCTAGAGAGTGGGAGCCATATTCAGAGGGTGGCATTCCTTCTTTTGAGAGCAGACCACCAGAATTTCATTTTAATGTGTGTCATTATATATACAGGTAAATGACAATAAAGGTTATTTTATCTTATATCCCTTCCATCAAGCATAAAGATGATGGCAGGCATATCAGGGGTGAAATTCAGCAGGTTCTGACAGGTTCTGGAGAACCAGTAGCGGAAATTTTGAGTAGTTCAGAGAACCAGCAAATAGCACCTCTGGCTGGCCCCAGAGTAGGGTGGGAATGGAGATTTTTCAGTATCCTTCCCCTGCCACTCCCACAGAACTGGTAGTAAAAAAAATTGAATTTCACCACTGAGGCATAACTTTTTAAAATATTCTCTGATATCTAATAAACATGGAAATAATCCATTTTTAGGTATATCTTGAAAACTTAATAAACTTATTTCTTCAAAACCTTACCCCTCAATTTGTTAATAAGGGTTATTCCAACTCTTCACTCCAAAGTTTTTGCAAATAATCAATATCCAGACTTTAAGTTATAAATTTTTATAAAGTTTATAAAAAATAGAGTCATCTAAAATGTAGGATCAATGATGATGTTAATTCTGGAATGTTATATGCAGCTAATGTATCTCAACCACATTGAGAAAGTGCTTTAATTGGATAGTTATGTATTAAAATTTTATCTCACCTTTACTACTTTATAAGTAATTCAAAGTGGCAAATATACCTAATACCCCTTCCTTCCTTCCTTTCATTTCAGACGTTGAGACAATGAATATTCTCTCACAATAACTAAAGTAGTTGCAAAATGTGACTGGCAATTAGGTGTTTTAAAATATTAATAGTTTTATTAGCTTACACTTTTCTTTAAAAGTACCTGATATTTTCAAACAGGGAGTATCCCCAAAGTACAACTTATCATATGAATAATTTATACTTCCATCTGAACATCTCCCAAATATGACTTGCAAGCATTTACTGCTGGAAATACAGTAGAATATTATAACTCAAAAAGGAACCAAGCCCCTATCATGATACCAAAAAAAAAAAAAAAGAGTTCCATAATAAATTTTATGTTTACCTTTCAGAAAACAAGTTTCAGAGTTCATCAGATCAAACCACTGGGCTATATTTTATGTTAACTGTTC